>NC_092204.1:71368123-71408914 GCF_043381705.1 Parasteatoda tepidariorum
TTGAATCCTATCGAGCACGTTTGGGATGCTCTAGGGAGGCGTGTATCTGCCATCAATCCGCCCCCTCAGACCCTTGCCACGCTTGCAACTGCTTTACAAGAGCAATGGCTCTCACTTCCTATTGAACTGATAGACCGCATAATTGAAAGCATCACACATCGCTGTTTGTGCTGTATTGCTTCTAGAGGCAATCATATTCCATATTAAAGGTACTTTTTCTATTGCAAACCGATACTTCCAATTTGTTTATTTTATACATGTGCTAATTTCTATACTACTATTAATGTCTGATAATTTCTTTTTATGTTGTTTAATACCTTACTATGTGTTGTATATTGTGGGTAAGTTTCATAAAATTCCATGTGTAATTTCTTGAGTTATCGCGATTTTTGTGAATTTTCCTTAATTTATGATAACCAGTGTATTTGCCGCTGATCGGCAAATAAAAATTCTATCCGCGGGCCGGATAAAATCCTCCGGCGGGCCACAGTTGGCCCGCGGGCCGTAGTTTCCCCATCCCTGACCTAACAGATAAGTCTTAGTAGCTATTAGACAGTTTTTAAATAATAAAAAAAAATATTACATGTCTTTCTATTAATTAGAGCGTTAGAAAAAAAATATAAGAAAGGGACACCAGTGTCCCATCTGCATCAAAGAGTTAAAACTTAGTTTGATAATTGATTTTTCGATATTATATTAAATAATTTAGTAAATGTCAACGTCTTTGTTAAACAAAAGACCTCATAATATTGCTGATTTGGTTTATAGTAAATCCACCATAAGACGTTTAAACATTCGTCATCGCGAAAGAAAATTTAAAAAAATGTTGTGAAACTTTATATCTATTTCCTGAAACAAAAACAATATAAGCATAACCTTTATTTAATTTAGTTAAATGGAAAAGTCATGTTAAATAAGTTTGCCAGCTATTAAATCTGTAATCTATCAACCACAAATCGTTTATCTTATGGCATTTTAAAGAAGAAATTTTACCCAAAACCATTAATATAAACTTCATTGTTTTCGTCTTCTGAAAACATACCGCCATACTTTCCATGAGCTCACTTTCTTCATATTTTCTTTTTTTTAGAGGGAAGATAAAAAAAAAACGACGCCATTTAAGATGAATTGTGTTTCAAGTTACGATACATTTCTCAATGTTAAATGAAAAGGGAAAAAAAATTAACGTTAAAAAAGCTTTAAAAGTAAGACTTCAAAATAAGTAAGTTAGAATTTAAATATTTCGGTTCTTTTTAAATTCAATAAATATAATAGAAATATGGGGTTTAACTCGAGACTCATCAGTTTGAAAATAAATTAATCAGTTTATAACCTATTTAATTTTTTTCGGTTACAGCGCCATTTGCGAAGCAAAATGCATAAACCTATAACTTGAATAGGGTTACTTTTGCTGGAGAAATCAAATCTGCAATAAAAAAAATACAGTTTCCAAACTATTTTTACATCCTGTATAATAAACGTAATGATTGTTTAGAAGAAAAAAAAAAGGAACACAAATCACCTAGGACGTAATTTTAATAGAAATTTTAATGTACTATAATAATGTAATAAAAAGCTAATCTTTAATAACCAAGTGATAAACAAATCTAGTTCTATCATATATAATTATCAGTCATACAAAGATGGAAAAGGACATGATAGTTTGTCTTTTAAACTTTGTTCATCCATTTACCAAGAGAAAAACCAGTTAGGGTGGCAGAAAAGCATTATTTATTCTGCTAGTGATTGACGTTCGGGAAGACAACTGCTTTAATTCATTTTTATTAAATTTTTTAAATTTAATAACCAATGCAAATAAGTTGGTTGTTCAACTAATGCCAGATACATAGCAGTGGGCAGTTTAGAATTTTTTAAATTTTTTCCTCTACAACATTAAAACAATGCGATTATGCAACTAAAATATTTTCTGATAAGTAATATAAAATTAGTCGACTTGTTATTAAATACATAAAAATTATACTATTTGCTTAGTTCGCGCTAAAACAAATTAATTGACACTCCAGTTTATTCACGTCTGTTTAAGAAAAAATTAAGATATTCAAAAATTATATTTGGTTTACTCAGTTCCTTCTAAGAAAAAACTGTTTTCGTCGATTTTAACAAAAATAGAAGCAAATCTTAACGAGTTTATTAACAGACAACAATAAACAAGCATTTTTGCTTTAAATTTTTGAGATACAAGTATTTCATTTTCAATCATCACGTATTTCTTAAAAATAATAATAATAATTCGAAATAGTATTTACTGCGCATGACATTATGACGGTATTCTGCCACAAAAATTTTAAAATAAATTTATTTATTTTCTAATTTTTTTCAAAATTAACATTCACAAAATAGAAAATATTAATATATAGAGGAGAAAAAAACAGTTCATAGTTTCAACTAAGCAAAATCAACCACTTACAACAGAAAAACAATCAAAATGCAACAATTTGGTCTTGTTTCGAGCATATTTATTTTTGCTTATTCTTCTGTTTGCTAGCGTAGATTTCAAAAGAAAAAAATTATAATCCATCCAACAAATGCGCCTTAGAAAGATGCTATTATTAGACAAAATGCTTTCAATCTCGTTTAAGAATTTCTCCCATTGTGCTTTACTTTTACCGAAAAGGTGGGGAAGATTTAGATTAAACTTCCTTATTTTTTCGAAAAAAAAAATCTTTTTATTTTCTTCTGATAGGTAACAAAGACATAACTAGCATTCCATTACACTCAGTAACTCATATTCCGAATTTTACTTCTATCACGTATGTTTAAACTATGAAAAAAATATATATATATACATTTCTCAGAAAGACTCATATTTCGTAATCTCGAGAGACAGTTTTTATAAATTTTTAATACTCACTGCGTGGCAGTTATTTTAAAAAAAGAAAAAAAAATATACACGTCAAAAATAAATGAAGTTTTTAATATTAAATGCAATTTCAGAGAGAAGGAATTTACAGGAATCGTGGCAGGAACTGTGAGCATTCTTTTCAAACATAATTACTTCTTTTAAAGAATTTATCAGTCATTAAATTGTTAAGCAAATAAGCTCTTTGAAACTCAAAATTTTTTTATTATGGCAATAGGTTGACATAATTATTCATGCCAAATAAATTAATTTCACATTTTAAAATCAAGCTAAATAACGCTTTTAATCATAGTAGTTGAAATCCTTTTAATAAAAACGAATCACTAAGTCATTTTATAAAGCTTTTATTTTGGCAACACATTATTGTCCTTTATCACAAACAGTTAATTATGTATAAAAATATAGCCAATTTTAAGCTCGCGGGCAAGAAATATGAGCAAAGCATAGTATTAGTGCCCTTTATTAATGAATAACTTTTAAAACTAATTTATTTAAATTCATTAAAATCTCATTTAAGACCCTATAGCCGTGGTCTCTAAGGAGATAGGGCGATGCCCAAGTTCGTTGCCAATGAGGTGATCCAAGTTTGAATCCTAGCAGCGGCTGGTCGATACGAATTCAGCACACCGACCACAATGTTGACATAAAATATTCTTAGTGGTAGACGGATCATTGGTCAGAGTCCCTTTGCCGTCGAGTTAACCGTGGAAGGTTTTCGTAATTTTCTTTTTTCCTCCACGTAACGCAAATCCGGGCTAGTTCCATCAAAAAATCTTCCATGATGGTAAATTTTTCCCACTATTTCATCCAGATCGTCTGGTTTCTGGATTGGATTCAAAATAACAAGGTTACGTAGTTGAATATTGGTAATCGTTAACTCAAAATTGGGTCAGCTGTTCAATGAAGGTTAAAAAAAAATCACTTAAAATCCCCATTCTCCCAGATCTTCAACTATGATGAGAGATTAGAAAATAAAACCAATTCCCCTTCAAAAACTCTATGTAATAAAAGTATATTTGTTAAAAGTTATATTGAACTATTATTTCTCACGTCTTTTGAGTTCTTAAGAGAACGCTCTACTGCAGGAGTATAGCATCCTGTTAATAACACCAATCTACTAAACAGAGTGACGCATTACTAAATAATTTAATTAGAGAAATTCAAGGGGCATTTCTATCACGAATGGGAACATCAATCATTAATTAACACCAAACCAAGTTGTAAACTATCCACTCTTACTGCGACTAATCAACGGCGAATTAAATTCAGACAACACATCTGTTACATTTAAAGAACTTCCACCAATAAAAGGTGTCACAGAGACAGGTTTCAAGTTGTAACTTGTAATACAATTTGGACAAGCCAGAGTTGCTTCGTTAGTCTCGATGCAACAGACACATTCCTATCTTCATTCGAGAACTTCTCAAATTTTCTCGCCCACCCAGAATTGTCAGGGCCCTGCGGAATTTATTTCAACTCACGGATCCGTTCATTTCTTTGTGTGTCACATGATCATATTGATCCCTTCGAAACCAATCTTATTGGAATTGGGAGAGCGTGTTTGCTTTAATGGGATTTGATTCTATTGTTCATGGGAAGGCGGATGAAATGTGTGTGTCTTCTTCCCAACATCGCCAGATGGTTGGCGCAATTCACAGACTTAAGTTTTATCTATGCAAACATTTCTTGATATTGGATGAGATTACGCATTTGCCTTTTACTTAAAAGGATGGAGATGTGGTTTTTGTAAATGGTAAATCTATATTTCGCTTTGATGGATTGCTATTGTTTCCAAAGAGATAAAAATCTTTGCAGAAGTCAGAAAATATGCTAATTTTAGCGATGGTCATAATCCTTTTTCTTTCAAGATATCAAATTGTAGCTATCTCTCATCGAAATTTGTACATTATTTAAATCAAATAGTAAAGTTAGAATTACTTTAGAAAAAGAAAAGAGCATTACGAAAAAGAATTGTAATAGAAAAATAGCTCACAGTTTCATTAATGTAACTGTGAGATGATAAACAAATTCTTGGAAATTTGTCTGAGTCCAAAGTATTATCGTAAATGCCAAATGGCGGACAAATTGATAACACGAATTAAAAAAAAAATATATATATATAATATTTGAGTTCCTTAAATTCTTGAACAAAAGGTAAACGAAAAATTACCAAAATTTGTGTATAAAACTTAACCAAAAAAAGTTTTTGTTATTATTTTTTAAATATATGTTAGTTATTCTAAATTTAAGTAAAAGTCACGTATTTCTTACATTTTCTAATTACATAAAATGCTATATTACACAATTACAGTTTCGTGTTTAAGAATTTATAAACACCTATATTTACTTATTCAAGTTTTAATCCCTTTTATTTTCTATACCACAATGCTATTAAAGCTATAGATTTTATCACAAGGCATTTATGAGGCCCTTCTTCAATATACGCCCCAGTTGGAATCACAGTTTTAATTATTTATAAGCAGCAATAATAAAAGAAAACGTAGCAAATTTATTATACGAAGTAATCCCCATAGGTCGCCTACTCTCAAGACGAAGAATATAATAACATGCCTAGGTTAATGCCGCAAGGTTATAAAACTACATTGAATACTCATGGTACTGAAATCAAACATTGTCATAAACTAAGTACAACGGGGAAGAGAAAGATCTTTAAAATGTCTAAGGATAGAAAATTCCAAGTTTGAAAATAAATCTTCAGTCAAAGAAATTCGGCATGTATAAAAATATTATAAAATAATAACGGGGTTAAAAATTAAGAATTAAGATACAATTTTCCCCTCGTCTTGATAAAAATTATTACACAAATCAAATCATATATTTTTTGTCAAATAATTATTTATTCAATTATTATTTTACCAAATTATTTATTTCGGTTAACCTATAAAAGGGAATTAAATTCGATGTCTTACAATGGGAAAGATGAAACTGAAAAAGAATCATTCCTTCATTTTCCAAAACGATGTATTATTGGCACAAGACAAAAATGAAAAGCTGCCTTGGACGTTGGAAAAAAGAAGAAAAAAAAAAAACCCAGAGAATTCTTACTATGAACCCCGGACGGGATGACAGTCTACAGCCCAGCATTTTGAAAGATGATTGTCCCCCATTGCCAACATTCCAATCCAGAAATAAAAACCAGAACGAGTTATTGAATATCGAGTGGAATAAATGATGAAACGGAGGCAAGAAAAGAAAGACCGCGGCTAAGGAAGAGAAAAAGACAGACAAAAGTAGACACACAACGCATGTTATCTTTCAGAAGAAAATTTCACTTTCGTTTCCAATTGAAGGGAACACTCAATTACGCAGCTCGCCAAGGCAGAAGAAAAGGTGACGCAAGAATGGGATTTTTGTTGGAAGAGCTTTTCGAATCAAAATTTTCGATAAATCATTCCTCCACTGAAGCAAGGAACACAATGATGAGGATTATGCGCCTAAGAGAATTTTTCACAGATTAAAATAGAATAGCGTTTGAACAATACGCATTCACGGACATTTGAACAGAGGGAAATCCCCTCTCCACATTTTAGTCAATGTATTAATTAAGTTTAATCATTATTGGGGACAAGAGATTTTCATTAAAAATTATTATCAACTTCGATGTATATTTAAGTTGCAATCTACGAGAGAGGAGAGAGAGAAAAAATATGAGACGAACAACGTAACGCAGTTATTTAGCAGAAATCGGTTGTTTTGCTAGATAATGCGCATATCTGAAGATAAGATTTTCGCTGGAACAACAGTAACGATTCTGTATGCTTCAATTAACAGAATATTTATTTATTTTTCGGTGGAATCTAGTTAATATAATTAAACGATAAATAATTTAATTGATAGAATCAATCAATATATAACTATAATACAAAGTATCAAACGGTTCAAAAATCTTATCACAATTAAGGAAATTATCATAATTTTCTTAATTGTAATAAATGAGTAGGGAAAGAAAATGAGAGAATCAAGCTTTTGAACTTGAACGACACAGAACCGTTAATGTGTACATTACCCTAGGAAAACACTGGCCTCCACACTTCAACGAAGCAAACCAGTTAATCAGTAGATTAGCTAGTTAATGTACACATAATGGCTTTCGAGCTTTAGCAGTAACATAACTATAAAAGATCACTTCATTTATAATAGATAGGATATTTCGCTAACAATATTTCAGGAAAATTAAGTATGTGTAGAGACAAAATGTGATGATTCAATTTAAAGATATGTACTTTACAAACTTGAAGGAAAAAAAAACTACTTAATAAGAGGAACAGTACATCAAACAATTTTTATTTCATAACGAGAAAAAAAAAAACTGTAATTCAAACCGCTATTGATATTAATTAATATATGAGATAAAATTTAAAAGCATTAAATTTTCATCTGAATTACATTTTTAACAGCAAATAATCGATAAAAAAAAACTTCAATCAATCGTTAAATTTTTTTGTGTGGAAGGGACGGCCATTGAGTTTTAAACAAATGCAACAGACTAACTCTGGAAACGTTTTAATTTATCATACTAAACTTGTTCAAAATCCATCCATCAAAGAGACTTTAATAAATACACAACAAGCTAAAAGTTTTTTGCTTTGAAGGAAAAAAAAATTCTTTCAATACCAGGGAATTTTTCAACATCTTTTATCTTCTTAACTTGGCCTTTCCATAAATTACTGAACATCCACTATAGCTTGATCGCTACTTCTCGATTAAGTTCAGCAATAGAGAAAAAAAATTACATTAAATAAATGAATAAAAAAAAAAAAAACCTTGATCCAGATATAACTTTTTTCAAAAGCGATATTGTAGAACATCTGACGGGTGCTTTTAAATCGTTTACTATCGAGTATGCTTTGGAGAAATATTTTTTCTTCACTCATATCGAAATCTAGATTTTTGACGATGACCATATATTTTAAAGGTAGAATCCATCGATCAGGGTGTAAACGGTAAAGAAAAACATTTTGCCGGAGTTTTGGGGTAATAGAAAAAGGATTTCAAAAAAGCCGCTTTGAAGTATGAATTTAAAAATTTGAAAAAATATTAATGGTATCTTCTTTCTCGAAAGTCAATATCGGTTGCTCGAACAAAGGTGCAAATAAGCTTCACACGAAACCCATAAATACTTGTAAGGGAGTTTTTAGTTTATCGCATATTTCGCTGAACAATAATTTCATATATTGTCACATTATAAGTTATATAATTTATCCATTTGCATCTTAATTCATTTACAAGGGAATAATTTCATACCAGTTTATAACCTTTATCAATCTATTGTAGAATGAAGATTCGTGGTATTTAAAGGACCAGGCAGCTTTGATTACGAAAACATCAATCGTTTTTATTATTAATGTATCATAATGAATGGATACAACTAAAATAGTGCTAAAAGTTACTATGTTTTGTATTTTTTATTTAAATAAATCTAAACATCTCACATTTTTATTCAATAGAAGCAGTGATTTGAAAAGTTTCTTTTCGAGTTTTAGTTTATAAAAATTATTATATATATCTAAAAAAAATAGGAACAATAAAAATGTTTTATGTTTCATTTTATTTTATTATCATTCATTACGTATAAACATGAATTTATTTTCTATACATAATTCATATTTTTCTAAATCTCTCAATAGTTCATTTATATACCATCTTTCACTTAAGGCAAGGAAAGAATAAGCAAAAAGCATTCATTACCCAATAATTAATGAATTATCCACTAAAAATCGAAACAAAATAGACAGTAATTTAATAACAATGTATTTCTTGGGTTAAAATTAGCGCGAAAAAATCTTAAAATAGAAAATGTTACAGAATAATGCCGTGACTGCAGTTTTCTCATAGATGGCAGATTAGATTTAATATCATGATCCTCGTCTCACCATTTTACCAGTCAAACCAAGAAAGCTGATAACGAGAGAATTTTAAAACTGTTTGAAAGCAGCACACTAATTACATTTTACGAAAAGATAAACACGATCAAATTGCACATTGATGCTTAGCTGAAATTAAGATCGATTCACGGGGGAGATGTTTCTGGATAAAAGCAAGGTTGGATAAAAGCTATACAATTATTGGGAAGCAGGTATTCAGAAACTAACATTAGAGAATTAAATCTCATAGATTTCCTTAAAATTAAACGCAATTTGCAATAATTTTTCTATTGAACTGCACACCAATTTTCCTTAAGTATTTTACAAAAGACAAACAATGTATTGTTAAATTACAAAAGTAAATCAACTTCAAAAGAAAACACGAAGTATAATATGAATCTTACGGAAATATTTCTGTAACCATAAATTTATTTCAATTTTAAGCGAACATCTATGTCATTTAGAAAATAAAAATTCACTTATCAGCAGATAACAAAATCTAAACACTAAAATAACAAATTACGCTAACCCCTTGACGCAGATGGGTTACCGGCGTCCGTTTTATATATAATTTTTTTTCTTCCTTAAGCTCTAATTACATGCAGAATTATGTTTTGGTATTTTTCAATTATAAAAGACATTCTAACAGTTACTAAAAAAATTTTGTTAGGTTATAGGAATTATATTTGTATAAACTAAAATATAAAAAAAAAAATAATAAATTTTTTTTTTTTTTTCATTGATGAATAACTGGTTCTCTAAGATCCAAATAACCGGAAATAAATTCAAATATAAAGAATTATTGTCCGGAAGTGAGCCAGTCAAGATTGGAAGATTTTACCTTTAAAGCAGAAAAAGGCACCGGTGTTTCATAATCATAAAATATTAAAATTCAAAATAAAATATTTTTCACTTATTTTGACCGAAATTAGTACAAAATAAAAAAAAAGCATGAAAAATATGATTAATAAAAAACTCTGCATTAAAAGGTAAGGTAGTTTATAAAGAAAGAAAAAAAAATGGTAAACACATTCTTGGAAATAAATATTTACCTTGAGGCAAAATGGGAAATATTAAAAAATTATTTTTGAAGCATTTCTCAAAAAGGTCTTTGGATTCAAAGGTACAAAGGTTATGTCACTATTATAAATGCGTTACTTAAATAAGGATTTTATGCAGATTTTAAAACTTTTTCAGCAACCGAAAATCCAGCATTGTCATTTAAGATATAACAGGCGGATTTGGAGAGTTGCGACCTATTACAAAATTTTAAGGGACGTAACTCACCGAATTCACATTTTTTAAAGCATGAAATACGGAAAGAAACTACAGAGACAATTTACAAACGGAAAAAATGATACGTAACCTACCGTAGCTAACATAACTAGCATAACAGCTAAAGCCTTAACCTGCATACAAGGTATACGTGTAGTGCATAATCAGAACAACTCTTAGAAACTGGATGCGATTGGAGTAGCTTTAAATTTAGCAAATTCACGCTGAGTTCAACTTGTAACTAAATCTTGGAAATCCACATACGTAACCAAAAAAATTTAGAAAAATAATAAAATCGGTGGAATTTAGTTTGTGGAGAAATTTTTTTTTTAAAGGCCAAAGAAGTCACCGGTCAAAATCCCCGAGCGCTGTTGTTGTTTCTCACTCTGGCTAAATCAATCAACCCTTCGGGGAGGCACAGCTGGTAGGCTGCACTTTTGATTCTTCTAGGATAGACCTCCATCAAATAAACAAAAGCTTTACTCCCATCTTTTCCTCTTTTTCTTCTCTCTACCAATTCTTGCACCGTCCCTCGCCGCTTATGTGATTCATCCCCATGGTGAAACAAAGGAATAAAAGAGACCAGGCAAAAAAAGGATTTTTTATTCTTCCAGATAGAGGTCAGCAATAGCTTCAAATAGATGTATTGGATTGAAAATATTTGATCTTGAGTCGCTATGTTTTCTTTTACGTCCAGATTTGAAAACTACAGATTAAGTTTCGGATACGAAACTTTGTCAAAAGTGTCAATTTTCAGATTAAGATTCGTTTTACTGCTGCGAGTTTTGATAAAATTTGGTAGACAGCTCCGACAAAATAAATTCTGGAAGGTTTCAACTGGGAAATTTATAACTCCAGTACACTTAATCCATATATCTGTATCTTGAACCTAAGTGCGGAGTAAATTTACTGCAACCTTAGCAGGGTGTTAAATTGAACCACGTTTTCACGTAAGTTGAACTATAATTTCATGGAAGTTGAACTATTCTTCAGTGTAATCAATTTTAAGATTGCCGAACTTTGCACAATGTAAAGATTGCATAATATATTGAACAACATACTCCAGATTATCTAACAATGTGTAAGGGTATATTGAAATACAGTTGTTTCCTTTCCTGTCAGCACGCAACATTCCAATTTTCATGGATAAATGTTACTTTACAGTTTGTCTACTTTATGAATCAATGTTAATAATTGTTTTAAATGTAAATTTTTTTACGGTCTTCTAAAGGAACTTTTAACTTATACGTAATACAAAAGTATGGGTTTAGTTTCTCTGACATCTTAATAAATTGTCTCCACTCAACAACTCCCAATTTTAACAATATTTGGGGAGCAGGTACAACAAAAACAAAACAAATAAAATTTTGGTGCACACGTAAAATAATAGTGAGAGTTCAAGATCCAATTTATATTGTCATTTCATTTTCTTGTTACATGATTTTGTGCATGTAGCTTAGAAATGAATGTTATATAATTAATTCATTATTATTTTTAGAAAATTTTTCAAGTAGCCGCACTTTCAAATACAGTAACGAACGGAAATGGGAAATGTTGCGTGTTTCTAACACTTTGCATTTCTTGTTGGTAAGACTAGATCCCCCTCCCCCTATTTTCAAAAAAAAAAAAAAAATTTTTTTTTTTGATAAGAACATTACAAGAGGTCGTTCTTTTCTTACTCCCTCTTTTTTTCAAGGCTCTACAATTTCTAAACCAACGGTAATCTGGTCATCATTACATGAAACAGTCTTCACACGCTATACTCATCGATCTAAATCACTGGTTGATTGAACCTTGGTACTTCACAATGTCAGTGCCTTTACCACGAAGCCCATCGCTGTTCAACGTGTAAATTCAACCTAACACTTTTTCACAGAATATTTGTGGAGAAAACAGGATATGGAATAAAAGGGAAAAAAATCTACAACAATGAAGAGGGAACAGGAAAAAAAATAATCAAAATGCTGCACTTACAATGTAGCATATCAGAATATTTTCTCAAACAATAATTGACGTAAAAAAGTTACATTCAATTTTCTTTTCCAAATAATATTATCTTATAAAAGGGATAAAGAGAGAAAAAGAAGAAGAAAAGACACAACCTTCCAAATATCTACATCTTCCAGCAGGAATGTTTTAAAGGCAAAAAATAATTTTAGTATGGAAATAAGCTGCACCGATTTGAACTAAAATTCTAGTTTTATTCATAGGATTAAGGAATTTTAAGTACGAGCGTTGTTAAGTTTTAATCGGATTAAAAATTTCACAGAAGAAAATAAGCATTGAAATAAATTAAGGCAGAATTAATTCCACAGGAAGAATATTAAGGAGAAAAGAAGAAAAAAAAAGGAGGTACGAGTTAATCATTTCACCGTCCTAAAATTAACACCACAGAAAATAAAACTAAATTTGCAAATCCATTAATCTTGATGATATGCCCAACAACATAATATGATCGTTAATAATGCTGAACTCACTATGATTTTGAAGAGCTTTTACTTTAATCTAGGGGTTGGTTATAAAATTTTTAAAAGTATATTATTATATGGTAGACTTATAATTTTACGTAGAATTTGATAAGTTTTAAAGGATTAATTGAAAGTGCTCCAAAGAGGGTATTTTTAAAATAAATAACTTAAAGATGAATGTTTATCAGACAAAGGTTTAAGAATTGACTTAAGCATCGAGTCTTTTAGTTTATAAGCCATGCACTAGATTAGTTCATAGTGTATTTTTCCCATGAATAACTTTCTTTATGGGGAACATTTTATTTAGCAAATGAATAACCAAGTTCATAGGCAGTTTTAGTGATCCTCTATATTTAAAACGTGGTAGCAAACTAAATGTTAAGGGTGTATTTTTCTAAGCTTATTCACCAAGGAATTTTTTATTTTTTGAAAAACACTTGTTTTAAACTTGAAAATTCCAATTTTAATACTGGTTTGACACGAAAATTTAATATTTATAAATATTTAACAGGTAATTGAACGTTAAAAAAATATCACCACTTAGGCGATAAGTTATTGGTCTAGATGAAAATTCTTAAATTTAAGTTTTTGCAGATTCTTCTGAGGCCAAACAATACACATATAAAGGAAATTTTCAAGGATTAAAAAAAAAGTTTTCGAAAAGCACATCAAAAGTGTATATGGACCGGTACATCACTCGTGAATTTTTCAGAATTTTTATGCAACAGCTTGAAATTTTTCAAAAAACAAATTTTTTATAAATTTTTCCAATTTTTAAAATTTGTCATATAAAAACAAATTTAAAAATTAGGAGGCTTTTTTGCGGGGAATGGGGATGATGCATAACAAATCTGAAAAAATTCATCTGTGATACACTAGTCCAAATACAACTTTTGGGAGGTAGTGCATTTCAACTATCGAAAATTTCTTTTTCGGTAATCCCCCATGTTCAACTCAATAGCCTGGTACTTCGAACCCTAGGGACACGTGGATCAAGCATTTTGAAAACGCTGGGATTCAACAACTATGAACAATTAAAATCAATAATTAAAAAAATAATTCCCTAGAAAACGTTTCATAGGACGAAAACGCTTTCGAAGCCTAAGGTATAAATAGAAGTTTTCGCCAGCACTTAACAGCTTGACTGCATGATTTTAGATAATTTATTTTATGCGTAGGAATGAACTTATAATAAGACGTAGTGTTCAATTTTGTTTAAAATCAAATATAAAATTTAATCATTATTCGTTATTAATCAATTTGTGATACATGATTTTAATATTAAATATTCATAATATTTAAATTACTTTTTCCCCAGCCATCTTACAAATTGACGATTCATAGAAACCAATGCATTTTTTCAAGGGTATTGCTATCATGCAAGAACAGAACCTATTTAATATTCGAAGCGTGTTGCTTTGAATACGATGAATGAATACAAATAACGGTTTGAGCAAACAAGTTTAGAATATTTTGTTCATACCTTCGAGTAAAATAAACTAAGGAAACTATTTATACAATTATTTACAATACATATTTTTTGTTAAAATTCTACCAATGGGGTGTCCTTAATAATAAATAAAATTAAAGAATGGAGAGGGAATACTTGGCACATGAGTTTGAGAAGCCAATTTTGGAGCAAATTTATTGAATTACTAAAATAAGTGAACAGAGTAAAACGATAAGACGGTTATATGTTCCTATGATTCAATAATACAACATTATGAAAGGATGAGAAAGTTATCAGAGAAACTTGCCCTTGATATCAAGTTTATATTTAAAAAAATTAATAAATTTCATTTAATATATTTCAATACCAAAATTGGCTTATAAATACATTAATTAAACTTTGTGCTTTGTTATAACGTAAAAACTTACAGATTTTTCCGTAGCCAGTTGATGATTTGGAAGGTTTTTAAACGTTTCTTTTAAATATTATAAAACACTTATTTTAAATTTATATTTTCAATATTTAAGCAAAAACTCACAAAATAAAAAAAGGTGTGATATTTATGCTGAATTGTATGAAAATGCTTACATCTTTGTTAATGATGTATGAAATATTTAAGCACAAAATTTGTAACATAATTCGCCAACTCACGATTTTTTACAGAACGTTTCTCCAATGCGAGGTGGCTGCTTTTGGAAGAATAATAAAGGAAGGAAAAATATATTTTATTAAAAGTTGTTTAAAAAAATCTAAAAAACACCATTTTGCCGTTTTTATTTATTTATTTTTAAATTTTATTTATTTATTTAAAAAAAAATAGCTCATTTACCCGACCGTAAGGTGTCTAACTTTGAAATATAGCTTCTCTTCAATGGATGAAAATTTAAATGCCACTTAATGTTTAAAAATTGAAAATAAATAGGAACTGGGAGCTGCAAACACTCGGGAAAAAAAAGAACATTCCCTGATTGATTTTATCGAATTTCCTCGATTTTCTGACTGGATATTATAAGGAATTTCTTTTTTTTATGCCACATACGTAAACATAAAATATATTACAAATTATTTGACATTAGAATTGAAAATAATTGAAAAAAATTTTTTTTTAAGAAAAAATATCAGACCTATAGGTATTCATAAATTAATTAATTTCCCCTGGCTTTTTAGATATTTCAGTTAAATTCTCGATAATTCCCCCGT
Organism: Parasteatoda tepidariorum; assembly: GCF_043381705.1. Taxonomy (NCBI): domain Eukaryota; kingdom Metazoa; phylum Arthropoda; class Arachnida; order Araneae; family Theridiidae; genus Parasteatoda; species Parasteatoda tepidariorum. The sequence continues at coordinate 71,383,283 of NC_092204.1, forward strand.
TTTTCCTCAGAGTTATAATTCCCTGACTTTTTTTCTGTTCTGTGGCCATACCAAAGACTCATTCACAAACAATAATGAACGATATTTTTTAAAGTTTTTTTCCCCTTTACTTTTATATTCACTTTTTGCTAGCATATTTAATTTTTCAATGTTAACACAACTAATATTATTCTAATGCACAGCTTACACGACAATAAATAAATAAAAAGAAAATAATTAATTTACTACAAAAATTTTCCTTTCTTCCAAAAGTCTATCATATTTGTTGAAAAACCGTATGAGAAAAACTGTGATGCGGTGAAAGTTAGGAGGAAAAAAGAAAACTTTTAAAGAAAGTTGATAAAAAAAAAGAGCACTAAAGAATTTTTTTCCAACACGATATGACAGTGGATAAAGTAAAATAAAATTTTTGATAAGATAGAAATAAATAATTAAGGAAAAAAAATGGGGAAACAACACAAAGTTGAGAAAATACAAAGAAACTAGAAAATAGAAGAAAATAATTTAGGAAAGAATAGGAAACAATTTTTCAACCTCTGGAGTCATGTATCAAAACGAGTAATTGGAGAAAAATACGACAAGGATAAGGGATTCGATTTAAATCTTGAGCTGAATAGTTTGGCATAAAAGAAAAAGCTTTTTCATTAAAATACATTTTATCAGACGAAATATGAAATGTAAAATTATTAGGAGCAATAAAATTATTTAATCTGCATTACGTTGCTCTATAAAAATATCTCACAATCTATCCTAAATATTAAAGTCTAATTCATTCCGTGCATGGATTTTCTAGCACAAATGCCAGTATGAAATTCAAAAAAATAAAATAAATAAAATTAAAAATATAATAATAAAAATAAAAATTAGTAGATTTTGGGAAAGATTAATTTCATACTAACTACTATACATATATGTAATTGCTGGAAGAAATTACAGTCGAACTCGTTTATAACGACCTCGGATATAACGAGAACTCGGATTTACCGAGGGAAACGAGAATATTTGGTTGGATCAATGTTAAGTGTATGGAACAGAAGTCGCTTTTAACGAGCAAGACCCGGTTTTAGCGAGCAATATTTTTCGGTCTTGCAATCTTTTTTCTCATCTTTCTAGTCTTTCTGTCTTATTTTTTTTCATAATGATAAGAAATGGTCGCGAAATTAAAAAAAAAACAAAAACGGCGAGCTGAAACTTGTCATAATTTTCTTTCCGTTTATTGTTTCTTTCCTTTAAGACTGTAGCGCAACCAGAAATTTTTTGCTGGTTGGGGGGGAGGGGGGTTAGTTGTCATTAAATTAAGAAAAGTATTTAATTAAATTAATTAATGTAGTTTAAGTAAGTATTAATTAAATTTTAAGTAAACTCAATCATTTGACCTCCCAAGCTCCTCCACCCCCTCTTTTGGTTGCACGCCTGCCTTAGGGACTCGTTTATTACGAGCACTCAGATTTAACGAGTACATGTTACGGTCCCTTTGTGCTCGTTATAAACGAGTTCGACTGTATCTAAAAAATTTTTCTCAATGTAGTTATTTTAATGCCATATTTTTTTAATATAAAATATATTACAAAACACTTATACGTGACATTCAATTTGAAATTAGTTTTTCTTGGTAAAACATCAGACGTTTATAAATTAATTCATTTACCATGACTTTTTAGATATTTCAGATAATTCCCCGGTTTTTCCAAACAGTTAAAATTCTCAGACTTTTCCCTGTACTGTGGCCATATTAAAGAATCATTCACAAATAATGAAAGATACCTTTTTCGGTTTTTTTCCCCTTTGCTTTTCCTTACACTACTCTTGACTAGCATATTTATTATTTTTTTAACAGTAAACACTAGGATTATTCTAATGCATAGCTCACAGCTTATACAACAATAAATAAATAAAAAAGTACAATAAGAAATGAGTTTATTACAAAAATTTCTATTTCTTCCGAAAAGTCTATCATATTTGTTGAAAAACCCCGTATGATTAAAAAAGTTATGCCGTGATGGTCAGGAGGAAAAAAGAGACAACTTTTAAAGAAAGTTGATAAAAAAAAGTAAGAGCTCTGAAAATTTCCAGCACGTCATTACAATGAAAAAAGTAAAATAAAATTTCTAATAAAATAAAAATAAATAATTAAGGGGGAAAAAAAGGAGAAAACAACGCGCTAAAATGAGAAAAATACAAAGAAACTAGGAAATGGAAGAAAATAATTCAGGAAATAATAAGAAACAATTTTTCAACCTCTGGAGCAATGTATCAAAACGAGTAATTGGAGAAAAATATGACGAGAATAAGGAGTTGGATTTAAATTTTAAGCTGAAAAGTTTGGCACAGAGAAAAGTGCTTTTTCATTAAAATGCATTTTGGCAGATGAAATTATAAAATGTAAAATTATTAGGAGCAGAAATATATTGTCCTTTAAAGAAAGACGAAACATTTAATCTCAAATTAATAAAATAAAATGTTTATTTTTTTAATTTAATGTTTTTTTTTTTGTAAGAGTTTGTTAATGTTATCCTCTTTTCCCCTTTTAAAATGATCTTTTCCTTTTCTTACATCATTTACCAAAGCCTCTTCTATTGAAAAGAATTTTTGATTTATAGTTTTACTATTTTTCTCTCCCTCAATGGAATTACGTTATATTCAAAATAATTTATGTCAGCAATTTGTTATTCAACAACAATATAGTTTAAGTTTTAATCATTTGTATAAATTTAATCTGCATTCCTTTTTAAAAATAAAAAAATATATATAACAATATATCCTACATATTAAGCACTAAAGAATATTTCGCATTGATTTTTTAGTATAATTAATTGCCTGTAGAGAAAAAAAAACTCAGTCAATTTTGTGAAAGATTAATTTTATACTAATAATTGCTAATTTAAAATAAATTACAAAAACTATATTACGCGGGAAACTTTAATTTTCAAATTGACTAGAAAATAAAATGTTTTCATTGTGCTTATTACAGTTCTGAATATAATAAATATTGAGTTTATTTTATAATATCGAAAGAAATTGAATTTATTTCACATAGTTATAACATATTCTTTAAATAATTGAAATGAGAATTCTAAATAAAGCTAAACTGAAAACTTTAAAATATTTCAAAAAAGAAAAGCATTAAGCTAATGACGTTTAATGATGCTTGCTACATTGTTCAACAGTAATACTTCAATATTCGAGCAATATACAAAAACAATTTTGATAAGGATTTTTATTTCAGAAATTTCCTTAATTTTAGGAAATTTTCTAAAATGTACAAAATTTAGGAGAAACTGGAAAAGTTCAGTAGAGTTGACAATTATGTATTAAATATTAAATAATCCAAAAAAACTGATACACAAATTGATATACTTAATATCTCTTCTAGTATAAGCTAATATCTCAGACCCTTACCATACAATATCAATTCCCAAATCTTACTCTCTTTTTAAAAACTAGATTATATGAACAGGGCAGGAACACAAACATTCTCACCCAAATATGAGACGGAAGGAAAGACGAATATTCTGACTCTAACATAAGAGGAGGGAAATACACGAACATTTTGAATCAATTATGATGAGAAGGAAAGGCACAAAAATTCTTATTCAACTAAGAGAAAAAGAAGGCACAAATATTCTCACTCAAATATGAAAAGGAAGGAATGTCACAACTATTCTGACTCAAATATGAGAACGAAAGACAACTATTCTGACTCAAATGTAAGAAGGAAAGACAACTATTTAGATTCAAATATGAGAAGGAAAGACAACCATTTTGACTCAAACATGAGAAGAAAAGACACAAATATGATTTAAATATGATGAAGGAAAGACGAATATTCTCACTCAAATATGAGAGAAGGAACGACACAACTATTCTGACTCAAAAGTAAGAAGGAAAGACAACTATTTTGACTCAAATATGAGAGAAGGAGACAACTATTCTGACTCAAATGTAAGAAGGAAAGACAACTATTTTGACTCAAATATGAGCGAAGGAAGGACACAAATATTCTGAGTTAAATATGAAAAAAGGAAAAACAAAATTATGAGGTGGGAAAGACACAAATATTCTGACTCAATTTTGAGAAGAGGAAGGACACAAATATTCTCATATTTCCTAATTTACCTAAAAGCGACCAGCATTCTATAGAATGCCGGCCTTTCCCACTTTGCCGCTATCATATATACCAGCGACTTATAAGCTGAGCTAAACACCAATATATTCAGACTCAAATATATTGGGAGGGAAAGGCACAAAATTATGAGGTGGGAAAGACACAAATATTCAGACTCAATTTTGAGAAGAGGAAGGATCCAAATATTCTCAAATTTCTAGTTTGCCTAAAAGTGCCCGGCATTCCATAGAATGCCGGCCTTTCAATCTTTGCCGGTATCATATATATACCAGCGACTTATAAGCTGAGCTAAACACCAATAAATTCTCAGACTTTCAAGATTTATTGACTTTAAAAACATATTTCCTAAGAGCTTTTTGCTTATATATATAAAAAAGGAAGCATTGATAGTGAAAAAGAGAAATCGATTTTCGAAACGTATAAAAAACTTCTTGTTTGAGTTTCCTCTGTTGGGCGCTTCTTTTTCAGACCATCCCTATAGTACCAACCCAGTTTCTTTTTAAAGTAAAGAGAATTCGTTCGCGTTTCCCAGTGGAAAGTTAAAAACTAACGTCTGCTTTTTTTTTCTTTCTTCTTCTCCCTCTTCTTAACGTCGACATTTAGAGCCTAAGGAAACAACTTACATATTAAGTTCAGCAAATACTCAAAGATCATATTTTTTCAATTTTGGAATAATATCCCGAATCAGTGTACTGAAAAAAAAAAAAAATTTTTTTTTTGAAAGAAATTTGTTACACTACTAGAGCACAGAGTCAGTTGAGAGAGAGGGGGGGGGGAATTATGGTTAATATATAATATTTATAAAATAACATTTTAAATAATACGATTTTACACTTCATATGAAGTTTCGGTTGATTGATTGAATGTAGAGGTTTTATGGCACAAGATCCAAAGGAGGATATGCTGCGCCAAACAATTTGTTGAGTCAGATCTAATGGTAAATTACACACAATTATTTCATTGTCATAAAATAAATGAGACAAATAAAATTGTTTATCTCAAGACACGTACTTTTAAAAGTTCATCAAAATCGATAAATAGCGTAATTCTATAAAATACACATTAAAAGTAAAACGGTTCATGAATAAGAAATAAGAGTGAATAAAATCAGATACAGTTATATACAATTTAAAATGCCAATAACTCGCAGAAATGCGAAAATGTTAGGATGATGAATTTCACCTAACAAATCCTTCATACATAAAATAGTGCTGTTAAAAAGGGTAAGACGATGTCGGTTAAAACAAGGACAAATGGTTAGAATGTGATGAACCGTAAGTAAAACATTAAAAGAGTCGCATTTGGGAGGAGATTCTCCAAACAACAGATGAATATGCGTAAGTCGAGTGTGGCCGATTCTGAGACGAATTAGCTTTACATCTGCATTACGTAGACGCAATACAGGTAATGGATCTATATATGGTTTAATGTTATAGAGTTTATTTTGAGTTTGAAGGTCCCAATGCTGTTGCCAAAGGGACGAGATGAGCTGCCGAACATGAAGTTTAATGTCTGAGAATGGTACAGATATTGTTAATTCAGTAGTTGCAGATCGTGCTGCAGAATCAGCCAACTCATTCCCTGGTATACCGACGTGACTTGGTATCCAGCAAAATGAAATATCAAATCCCTTCTTGTGAAGAGCGATTAATAAATGATTAATGAAGCATAAGATTGGATGAGTATCGCTGCGAAAATTTTCTAACTGGCTCAAAACGCTCTTACTCTCGGAGTATATCAAATACTTTCATTCGGAGAGTGAAGAAATATATGAAGCTTCGGATAAAATTATATTTAACCCCTGTAACAGAATATTGTGCCTGCGCCATTATTTTAAAAACATAACGTATTATTAAGGCATAATTTAGATTATTAATAATGAGAAAAAGGGAAAATTGAGCAAGACACAATACTTACTGTGAATAGCAAAACTAGCTTAAAATGATAAATAGAAGGAAAAAAAAAAACGTAATTTTATAATTGATGTAATTTTGGTAAACATGACGCAAAAAATTAAAACTATTTCCGTTAAATAGTAATTTAAAAAATGTGTTAGCTGTTTTCTTAAAATATGTTGAAATTTGCGATTTTAAATCATATTTTGCAGGATAAGAACAGTTCGGTACTTAAAAATGAATTTAGCTTATTTTAACACCAAAAATGGTGGCGGCTATACACCAAATTTTTTTACAGAGTACATCATGATAAAAAAAATTATAATGTTCATATTTAAAAAAAAGTTATTACGTTAATCACGCTTTTTATTCCTTCACAAATTTCACAACACTTTTCTTTTTGCAGAAAACAAATCAAAAGACTAAATTAATCAATAGGAAATGCACAATTAAAATTGTACCGAAATAATGCACAGCTCACTACAAAACAATGCATTTCGTATAATTTTTTGGAATATTTTTATTAACGGAAATCGTTAACAAAAATATTTTTCTTTTTTCCGACAGGAAGCATAACAAAAGAATATTTCTCCTTCTTTGATGAAAACGGTAACTAGTTTTCTATCATTAAGTTTTTATTTAAAATCTCACGGCCTTAACAACAGGTTTTGTGGAACAATGCAGTAAGAAAAATCAATAAATTCCATTGTTTTTCTTTTAGCGAACAATATATGAGAAGCTTTTCATCTGAGAACGTTAAAAAAAATGAAAGAGAATTTAGGTTTGAAATAAATAACGTAGTTTTTTAAAAACGAATTTCAAGCTATAGAAATCAAATTAATAATGCAGATTAAAAATAAACGCGTAATTAACAAGCTAGAAGAAATCGCATAAATCACCGTTATAGCAAAAGTGAAGTGGTCATCTTAAAAAATCAGGATGCAAAAATGGGTTTCCTTTTAATCAATATAAATTTTCTATGTAATTAAAACAGAATAAATGAATGCTAATTAATTGGATCGAAAATACACGGAAAAATAACAAGTGGGGAATATGGAGGGAAAAAAAACATTTCGAGTCTTAATCAATTTAACCTTGTAATTAATAATATTGTGTTTAAAATTTAATTACTTTACAACAAATTTAATAATATGATGTACAATGCATTGGATCGAACATACACCAAAAATGTAGCATATCATAATCATAGATAGCATAATCGAATCGATCCGGGGTTTTATTAGGGGCCGTTCAAATATTTCGTTAGTTTATCTGTGGTGATCCCACCCCCTCTCCTACATTCATTCACAATAAATAATTAAACATTTTTAAAACACTTATGTTGTTACATTATTAAACTTATAATATTTTTTTTTTTATTATTTAAAATAAAGGCAATTTAGAGCCTAAGGTAAAACCTCCGTCAGAAAAAAAAAATTTTTTTTTTTTGAAAGTTACACCTGTCTTAGAGGCTAACTTGTTTTTAGAACGAATCTACGACAGTTTTTAAAGCAAACAGTTTTGGGTGCTTAACACACTTTTCATGCAGAGCACACACTGCTTTGAATTAATAAATGATTAATACATTGCATAAATTATCTATAATAATTATTTAGATTAAAAACTTCATTTCCCATCATAAATATATAAAAGGGAAATAACAGTCGACATGTTTGAAGTGCTCAAAAATAGGCGCTCATTTTCAAGACTAGCCAGACGTGAATGAGAAGAAACAGAAGTGATTTGAAACAGAAAATGGAAAAGTTGTCAACGAAAAATGGAAAAATAAAGGTGAGAAACAAAACTAGAAAAATCACAGTAGCCGATAGAGAAAAAAGATGAAAAACAAAACAAGAAAACCCACAGTGACCGAGAGGGGCAAATCAGGATAATACATGCTTAATACATAGATTTAATAGAACTTTCTCGAAAATATTGAAAGAAAAAAAAATTATATCAAAAGCCAACTTCCTTTAAAGAATACTTGATATCAAACACTAACTTTAATTATATTTAAAGCTAACTTAATATTGAATCAAAAATAAAAAAAGTGATGCAAATAAAAAAAAAATCAATAAACTTAATTATAAATAGTAATACAGACATAATTAATTCCAAAGTTTTTTTGCGCCGATTCGGCGAACCTTAATGCGTCTTTCAGGCCATGCCTTTTAATTGCTAAACGAATAAAAAAAAAAGTAAACAGAGATAATTCAAAGACAAGAACCACTTCAACCGTAAATTAAACCACACTTTTATATTTTAATTGAATAAAGATATTTTACAAGCACCCACTCACAAGAAAAGGTTTCCAAAATTAACGAAATAAAGTTTTTTCCCAGTGGTTTCAAAACTTTCCCCATTAAATATAAGTACTTAGGATTTATTTACTATCCCATAAAGTGGAAAACTCGCTGCAGCTGTTATACCTTTGTGCTTTTTTTTTTCCTCCCCTCCTGCTAAATTAAAAGTATTTAATTACGAACACATAGTTTCGCACTCTGATTATTCCTCGCAGAAAGGGTAATGGTGCGCATACACTATAGACCGTCGATGACAAGAGTTAATATTTTACAAGAGTGCTTCAGTTTTTTTATTTTTTTATTTCTTTCGTTCCTCAAACCAGTTCTGACGTTTTGTGTCGAGAAAAGTGAAACTTAATAATACGAGTTATGAAAAGAAGATCCAGTTGACAGGCCATAAAGGCAAGGTTCTGGAGATGCAGAAATTCCATCAAAGCAGAAAGCAGATGTCACAAAAAAGAAATTCCCGGTTGTGACACTCGATGCATGAGTGACATAGACAGGGTAATAATGAAACTGAACTATATCTTGTATAGAACAAGAGGAAACATATGTTTTATTAGGAAGGGGATAAGGAAAAAAAGTAAGCTTGGCATTTGTTATACTACTCAATCAATGGCTATTCACAAAAACAAGATCTGAAGTTTTTACGGTAAGACACTGATTTATAGATCAACGGATCCTAAATGGTGTTCCGCGGAACCTTAAGGATTCCGTTGATGGGTGGCAGGAGTTCCGAAAGTTAGTACTCTGTTTTAACCAGTTATGATTTTCAAAACCTCGTATTAAATTTAATTCATTATTTTTACGAAATTATTTGATAAAAATGTTTGCGAATGAAGAAAATTCTAAACGATGTTTTTTTCTAATAACAATATAAAGAATGAATTACGAAAATGATACAAAAAATTACATTAGTATTTCGCATCAAATAAAATAATTAAATTCAACAATGGAGAAGTATATGGATGTTTCTCCGATAATCATTCCTCAATGATTATTTCAGTTTTCGTTTTTATTTTAACGGAAAACGTACTTTAGCTCATTCATTTTCAGTTAATGCTTGCACTAAAATCAAATTAACAACTCGACTATATGCCGCATCAGACCTGTGAACTGAACTGTTTGACATAAAACCCAAATTTTATATTAATAGTGATTAAACGATATCATGAAAAAATTTCATTTTTCAATCATTTACCAAAAATTTTCAAAATTAATAAAATTTAGATGCGTACATATTTTCTAATTGCAAATAAAATTTATTCATAAATCTCGGGGTACCGCCAAGATAAGGATTGAGGTTTCACAGTCGAAGAAAGTTTGGAATTTGGGAAAAAGTTGTTAATAGATTAATCGTGCTCTCTCAAAACATTCACATTAACTTAAAAAACAACAACAAGATATTACTGATTTATTCATTTTAAAAATTTGTTAATCAGCTTATGAAATTATAATGTAGTTGAGATTAAGTTACTCGTTAATTGAAAAACTGGATTTTAAATTTTTTAAAAATGAGTGACATACTTAAAATTAATAAAAAAGGTATTAGAAAACTTTTGTGAGTTAGTATATTTTTATATTGTAAATTAAATGTTCCTTTTTAAAAGTACATTATAGAACAAACACATTTTTTTAATAACTCCACCTTCCCAAATATTGTCAACCAGCTACGTGCCCGTTAAAGGCTTTTCTTGGTCTGAAATTAAACTTACCCTTTTTATTTGAGACTAAAATTATTCGTTATGTAAAGAAAAATCGAAAGCTAGAGTACGCTAACATAAGCAAAATATTAAGAAGGTCACTTCAATTGAAATTAGCATTGCTTAACAATTCTTTTAATTTCTTTTGTACGAAACAAATGCTATTCATAACAGTCTGAACATAACTAACTGAAATCAAATAAATGTGATTTAAACTTTGTTTATTTCACAATGCTTATATAACATGTTTATTTTATGAATGAAAAATAATTCATGAGAAAAAAAATTAGAAGAATTTTTAAAATAATAAAACATAAAAAATTTTAACGCATTATAAAACTTCTCCAGCTATATCATGAGCATAAATCCATTTATCTAACGATTAACTTCATTGAAGCTTGAAATGTTTACTTCATGGCTGTTAACATTAAAGCTATTAATTACGTAAAAAGCTGTAACCTCAAGATGAAATCTGCTAGCACTTTTCTTAAGATGCCATTTAAATTTTCTTACAGGTGTGAAAAACGTAGTAAACTTAATAATTTTTTTTCTTTTTGAGAAATGACAGAAACATGAAAAATGACATGTCTTATTTTTCTTCCGCATATTTTCCGTTAAATTAAATTAGCTAGGGGAAAGCTTGAAGGAAGAAAAATGAAATAAATTAGAAGAAAAGAAATGTCACCTTTAAAAGATAATTAATTTGGAATAACCAGATGGTAAGTTTAGGAAAATAAATAGACCTTAACATTTTTAATCACAGTGAAGAGCTTAAAAGAAAAAGCTTAAAAATGTCAAAAATACTACTTTGTAAAACTTTATAAAAATTAAACTATCATTTAAACATTAAAAACAAAGATAATTAAATGGATTTATTTCAATAAAAATTAGAAAAGCTCAAAATTTGTAGGTCTGGAAATTTTTTTAAAAATGGTAGCAAAATAAATATATATCTACATGTGTTTTTAACATCGTAATTTAGGAATAACTTTGTGATTCACTAATGAAAGATAAATTTCAGAAGTCTTGAAGAATTTTAGCTACCGCTCATTTTTTTCCCTTCCAGGTCGTGGGAGCCCTGATACATTATAATAATACATCCATAACAAAAAAAATTCCATTAAAGGAAAAATATATATATAGGATGCATTATAAAGAGTAATTTTTATCTTAGGATAATTATTCTTAATTTGGAAATATCCCATTTACCATCGTAAAGGAATGCGTCCTGATGAAAACCTTTACGTAACTTTTTCCCATTAAATTTTTTTCCTATTTTGCTTTATTTTATAATTCTTCTTTGTGCTTTTATATATATTAAATATTTTATTGCATTTTTGAGTTAACTATCTTTTAAGCTAAATATCTCAAAGTAAAAATCGCATTTACTGTCATTATTTAATGCTAGGGTTTTATTAAGTTAAAATGCAATAGTAATTCGCACCAATTAGTTATTTTAATCAATCTCATACTTGCACATTTTAAATATAGAAAAGAGGAAAGTTAATTCAATATATTTTAAAAATTCTTCATTAAAAAAGCTACATTTATATATATAAAAAAATTTAATCGAGAAAAATATTATTTTTTGTTGTTGTTACAACTAGAGAAAGAAAAAAAAAGATGAGCTCGTAAATATTGTTAAAAATAATTAAACTTGCTTCCTCAAGCGTACAGATATACTTCGCAAAATTCGTGAGCCTGCTTTAATTTAGAACCGAGAAAGAGAGAAAAATGATTTAATCTCGGAAACTACCGAACTGTATAATATTCTAACATGACTTTTCAACGTTATCATGAGACGAAGAACACTCCTTACAAAATGAAATTTATCCCTTTTATAACCTTTTGGGGATAAAAACTTGAAACAACAGATTTCTGGATGAAGGACAGAATAATTTAGCCGAAGCGTTAAGTGAAACAAAGGAGGGCTTGATTTCACGATACAAGCCTTCAGAGACAACAGTTGAATAAGAGATAAAAATTTTTAACTTGCAAAATTATTAGAAACTTATAAAATTGTAATCTGTACATGAGAATTAAAAAGTAAAACACACTTAGTGTTCATTCTGATTAGAAGATAAAGTTTTACTGGAATAGTTTTATTTATGCTTGTTTTAAAATGAATTATTTTAAGAGATGAGTGAAACAAAAAGAAAACAATTCGAATTAATTAAAGTTTTCTTTTCTTACATTTTGTATTAAATTGTAATTTTGTATTGCTGTTTGGAAAACAAACAAGTTTTAAATGTTTTTTTTTCTCCCGAAATTAAGAGTATCATATTTTGTGATTTATAATATTTTGAAAAACTAGGGGTCATTACTGACTTTTTGGGAAATGATCTGTAGTAGAGAAATTGTGAAGAGTGGCTTAAGTAATTTTTAAAGTCCAAACCTTTTTGCAATTTAGCACAAATGCAAAAATGTGGCACTTCAAAATCTTCTACGAAAGAGTCTCCAACTATATGAGGCTGTTGCAAATTTTTTTTCCATCGGTGGTAGTCAATTAAAGCAGAATTTTTTGTAACAAATAGAATTTTTACAAAAATCTCTTAGAACTTAGGCATTCGTCTTTACCAGTGCTTCCCAAAATTTTCATGGCCACGGACCGGTCATCGTTTGATAATTTTACAGTGACGCGACCAGAAGAAAGAGAGGCACGGACGTTGATTGTCTATATTTTAAATGGTTTTGATTTAATAATTTTAATTTAATTGTATTTAAATATGCCTTTAAAACAAAATACAATTACGTGCGCAGTATGGTAGCTGCTTTAGGTGACGAATCCCAGTTTTAAGTTTATCTCAGATTAAGTTATATCCTAGTTAACCTTTAGTCCATAGAAAGTCGTACAACAGAGAGAAAAATACATCGTAGTAACTAAAATGGAAATAATTTAATGTCTTAGGGCTGCCCTTCGCTGCCCGGGAGTTGGGGATCACTGGTCCATAAGATCTTGTATGTATTTGTTTAAATTGTGTTTAGAAGCCGAATTTAGTTTGTGACCGAATTTAGTTTCGTGTTAATAGTTCTTTTAATTCTATTTAAAAGATACATACATTAACCTTGCTATCCCTAGGAAAAATATTTCCTAGTCCGTAGAAGTTGAAATGTTTTCCTGCATTGAATGTATTCATGTTGGATTGGTTTTAAAAAATTTTATTAATACAAAGTTTTCTAAATACAGTTACACAAACCGGTTGTTCACCGATAAAGAGTAAATACTTAACTTTATATTGAACACATAAGGCAACAGATAAAGCGTACGGAGACATAGCATCGTGAACATAATCCGATCATAAAGATATAGCGTCTTCCGTTAACTGCATCACCGAATTCTTACTATTCTGTAATACATTTGAAAACTGTAACAAAATACACGTAAACATAAAGAAAACCAATGTAATAGTTAGCATAAAATGGAAAACAACTAATATCCAGAGTCGGTGCACGTACAGCCTTTACCAGTAGTAACGATTACTATAGCAGATAAAATATAGAACATAACACCATAAAACGAAGCCCTCGAAATGGACATCAGCAGGAAGGGGAAAAAATATATTGATATCTCTGTCCATTTTTGATTTTATGAGGACGAGATAGCGGGAAAAAAAACTGATATCTAAAAATTCAATGTTTTTTTCTTTCCACGTCTGAAGCAAGCTTTGCAAGAAGACTTCTTTGGAGTCGTTACAAGTCAGATGACGAGGGGTTGGGGACATAACAAGATTCGCCTGTGAATCTCTTTTATTCCTCTGTCAACTACTGGCGATATCATTACGGGCCATTTTGTTCCATCGAAATGCCTGGCCTTTTAAGAATATATATATCCCAGCTGGTGCAACGAGAAAGGGGGGTGTATGTGATCGATACAGATCGTTATCCAAAAGCAGAATCAATGTCCCTAAATCGACTTCTTATCTATTCCTTTTTCAATTCTCTCTTTTTATCTTCACGCCACTGACCTTTCCTGTCCACAATTTTTTTTTAAAGGCAAAAGCTATTTAAAAAGTAAAAGAAGAGAAAGTTAAGTTTTTTTTTTGGCAAATAAATTCGATTGCATTTCCGAACATACGGAGAAATGGAAGCTGGAATCAGGATTGGTATCGCGCCATTAATTTATCGGAAAAAATAGATGAAAGAAAATTCAAAATCGCTGTAATTCGATAAAAAGGAATGTATATAAGAAAAATGTCAAAAATTTAAAATAATATTCAATGTCATTTTCTTACAGTACTCAGAATTGCATAGCATACAGCGGTTACAAGCAAAGGGTTTAACCATTCATCGCTTTCAAAAGTTTTATAAGTTAAACAATGTTTAAAATTAAATGATTTATTACGATTATAAATATAACCGACCTTTATACGCATTACTATGAGCCAATTTTAAAAATCCCTTTGAATACGTAGCTCTAAATTATAAATAAACAGATAAGCAAAAATGGATTTTCTGCGATGGCTGGTCGATATTAATTCTGCGTCCGGCTCGCACAGTGAAGACGTAAAATATCCTAAGTGGTAGACGGATCATGGCTCAGAGTCCCCTTGTTGTCAGGCTAACCGTGGGAGGTTTTCGTGGTTTCCCTCTTATGTAACGCAAATGCGAGTTAGTTCCATCAAAAAGTTTACCACCAAGACAAATTTCTCCCTACACTTTATCCAGGTGTTGTTCTCTTGTCTTCTGGACTGGGTTCAAAATGACAAGGCCACGGAGTTGAACACTAGTAGTCGTAAACTCAAAATTAAGTTGGCTGTTCAAGGAGGGTTATAAACTAAAATACACCATGTGCTGCATGTAACATAAGGGAAAAATCCGTATTAAATCCCCCTTAATTATCCGTATTCACTTATAGTAACTAATAATATAAACTAATATTAATTATAAAAAAAAATTCAACACTGCACGGGCTGTATATAACACGAAGGAAAAAGACTCTAGTTAACTGGATTAAAATTCGGTGCCTATTTGAGCTCGACTTAACATTCCGGGGGGAAAAAGAAGTTACAAAACAAAGTTTCGAGTGATTGCAAGAAAACGCTTAGGAAATATAATCTGAAAACAAGCATTCCGCACGTACGAAATAAAGCACGTTATCGTCCCCTCGATTAACTACTTTACGATTTTATCAGACTACAGATATCTCCTCCAACAAACAGCAGATTTTTCTTTCTTTTATTTCAACCTAAAACAATGGGACGGTAAAAGACGATGAGGAGAGTTCGCAAAAGATCGAGAATCGCATCAACATTCCAGTGTGGGACGCTAAGCACGCGACACGCAGCTTCTCTCCATCATTATCACTCACGAGCGAAAGTGAAGGGATGTTTGGAAAGAGAGAGGGAAGAAAAAAAATCACACAAGTGCTCTGACATCTTATTTTCGATCCGGGAAACTGAACCCTTCCCTTCAAACTACTAATGATGCGATCTGTTTCTTAGACGAGAGTGAAGTTCAGTTCATGAGACTTTATCTTTTACCTCGTGATGTCGTATTTTCCGGAAAAAACGATGCTAATGATTCTGCCTAAGAGGTATGCATTAAGCTCATGTGTGAAGAGAGGTTTACAGCTTAATTATGGAAGTTTTTACTAACTTTAGATAAATTGAATTATGAAAATAGAAAACATAACTTACAAATACCAATTTTAATTTTCATAGAAATTTGTTAGCAATACAAATATTACTTAAAACTTTATCCGCTTCAAAAAAAATATACAAATTGGAAATAGCAGTCGACATGTTTCAAGCGCTCGATAACAGGCGCCCATTTTCAAGACTTGTCAGGGTGTGAATGAGAAGAAAAAGTAATTAGAAATCACTAATCACTTCTGTTTCTTTTTAAAATATATGACTTTCTATTATTAGATTATTGAAAAGAAACGTGATTACTTAAAAACTTTACTTAATTAGACGACTTGTAAATAAGTTGCACAATACGAATAATTAAGCAACTAATGTAATACTTTACCATTAGCCCCATTTGAATCATTTAACTTGCGGAAATGACATTTAACGAGCATTAAGACTAACTACTCTAAATTCTAATTGCGGGTAAAAGTTACTGGGAAAAGTAACAAATTCAGAAACAAGATAATGTTTGACTTTAGAGATTTTAATTTGAACGTCTTTCAAATAAAATAATTAACCACATACTCTTAGCTTTGATATTTAAGTAATGTGATGAACGATTTGTTCTTCTCAAACATATATAAGTGGGACTTATTTTTAAACAAATAAATGAAATAATAATGCTTTTCAGCAAATCAATATTATTACAATTTTAGACTGAATGCTCCGGACTTTCACAATTTGTTTCCAAATGCACCTTTGAAGTTGTCATGAATTACAAAGAAATTTTTCGCCATATAAATATAATTCACCAGTGTGCGCAGCCAAATCTTTCAAAAAAAATAAGCACCTTTTAAGTACTTTTCAAGCACTCAAAAAACATTCTTAAGCACTATATACATTAACAAAATGCAAAATAATTTTCAAAGACATGATAAAATAATCAGTTTCTGACAAAGAACTCTCTTCTTGATTATATTAGCCACCTTAAAAAAATGAGAGATTTTTTGGTTCGATTTCAGAAGCTGGAAAATGAAGCCTAGAATTTAGAATACCTTGCAAAATGCAGCAGAGTTGTACATAAGAGTGCAAGAATCTCACCGAACCCAGGTCAGTAGACGTACATATGGTCTCGCAAGTATTTCATCAAACATATAAAATGATTAGCGGTTTCGTACGCTATGAACCGACGGGGCGCCAAAATAGATTGTGGTTGAATGAATTGTGAAAAAGTTGAATAGAACAATGTGAAAACCACGCTTTCAACTAATATGCGAAATCATAATTTGCCTAATTTGCGAAAATCCACATAGTGAAGAAAAAAAAAAAATCTAATCTTCGAAAAGGGAAAATTACGCACTTAACACCCCATGAAAAAAGCACATTTAAGGGCTTTTAAAATCGAAAATAAGCACCTTTAAGCACTTTTTAAAAACGCTACGCACCATGTTCACATTAAATCCACTGTACTTAACCTAATATTAATTTTATACTTTGTTAATTAAGGTAAGAAGGCAACTATTAGACATAAATTTTAATGATAAAATACCGATAAAAAATTCGATTAATATATTTATTCATACGTGTAATACACCCTTCTTCACGCATACAAACGTCATCTTTTTTAAAAAGCCTTTTTCAGGAATGTTTATAGTTAAGACTTTCATGTAGATTTCGAAGAATTAACTATCTAACATATTTAAAAAGAAAAACGACAACATAAAAAAAGGAAAGGAATTTGAGTCGAAAAAAGACAAAATATTATAAACAAAATATATTACTATTTAAATGAATCAATCACTGGTAAAGATATACCTAACTTCAAAGCACTTTGTTCAATATTAACCAAGAATTCCAAAGAGCAAATTTAAATTCAGCAGCAACCTAATTTAATTTTAATGGCTCGATTCGGCGCAGCGGGAGCAAAAAAACAAATTATCATACACATTAGGGGGCTTCGACATGAAAGCACACGGAATATTTTCATAAAAAAGAAAAAAACAATTTTACTACCTAAAACAATTTATTTCGTTTAATATGCTTAAAAGCCCCATTTGTATAACGCTTATTTTATTCTTAAATAAAACACAAGAATACTTCATTATCTGGTCTAGACCCAAAGGGAAAGATCAAGTGTTTCTATCAGGAGCCGAAAGAAAATAGATGTTCGTCACAGGGTCTTATCTTTTTTTTCCTACTTCATCTTTGTTGTACAGAGAAATGTTTCTTCGCTTCAAGAAATATGTCTTGGTACCCGCAACCATTCGCGGTCATTTGTTAGAGGGAGGCAAAAAAAAATAAAAAAAAAATAAAGGAGTAACAGAGGAAATTCGGTGGGGGAGTGGTTTTGCCTTCCGGAAATCGAGCATCTTTTTCTGGCTAAGGCCGGTCATTCTTTAAAAAGGACAAAATCGTCTTCCAGAACTATAAATAATCCACTAGCAAGAACGTAAGTAATGTCAAATATGATATCAGATAGCGTTTCAAATATATTTTGAAGGTAATTTATTCAATTTATCTAAGGAGATGTTTTCAGATCTCAAATCTTGAGTAGAATTCAATACTTCACTCCTCGTATTTAAATCTTTAACGATATGCCATATCGATTAGCACAATGCACAATTGTAAAATGAATTCCTTAGAGCATTTTCAATAAATGACGATATTCATTTTACGACATTAATTTGCATTCATTTTACGATATTAATTTGCATTCACTTAAAGGCATTCAATTCATTTTGCTGCAGTGAGTTATATTCGTTTTACAGCAACCTAACTTTCCACGAATAAGTTTATCATTCGTGTTTTGCAAAAATGCATGGTGGAATATTAAAAGGAAACTTTTACAATGTACAATAACCTCAAAATAAAATGAATAAAGAAGTCTCAATAAAAAATGATAATAAAGACTTACTTAAACAGCGTTTAGGAAATGAGGAGATTATTTAAAATGTCATGTGCATGAAAATATTTAGGTTTGCAATAAAATTTGGAAAATATCTATCATAGAATGCTTTCAATTCGATTTTCAGGGATGGAATTCTATCATAAAAAATGGCAGTCCACTAAACAAGTTGCTGCTTTTTTATTTTTGCACATTCTTACGTGTTTGAGGACAAATCGTTGCTTTGAAACTAAACCGTAGTAGGTAACTCAAAAAATCAAGTTTTTCAGGAGAGCGATTTCTAACTTTTCAAGATGGCGAATCGCGCCAATGCGATAACGATTTATCTGCTCTCTAAATTAATTTTATGGAACTTAACACGTTGTTTCTCTAAAAGGGTGACTTTTTTTACACAAAATGACCCAAATATCTAATTTTTCGATTTTTTTTTAGTTACTACAGTTTAGTTTCAAAGCGATGAAATGTAGGAATACTAATTGCTTCGCTAGGGGCAAAAAATTTCTTGGTAGAAAATTAGACTCTTTAGACAGCAGAGCTTTGGTTTGTTCTGAAAATACATTAAATACTCCACCAATGAAATAACTGAAATTCAGTGGCATTTTCTATTAATGTTTCAATAATTTATCCGTAATGGAGGAGGGGCAATATAACCATTACAAAACCAAGACTAAATTTTTAAAACAACCTCGTAAATCGGAGCAAGTTGGCATCTCTGCAACTACTCTAATTTTTTCTAGGCGAATCTGCTCTAGCATTTAAATTTTATGAACACTACGCCAAAAGTAATCTACATTAAAAGATAAAAGCTTTAAAAAAAAGTGTTATTGTTGCAGGAAATAAATAACAAGTAAAATTCTAAGATAGAATATTATGATGGGGAAAAGAAAAGGGGATGGAGCAGACTTATAAAAATCATTTCAAAAAGTGCTTTTGAAAAACTCCTCTTGCAAACTAATACGAGATAAAATATTTTTACCTCACACAACAAACCATATCCAAAATTTAATTGTACGCTGTAATATTTTGCTAAAGTTTAACTATTTTGTACTTTAGTGTCTGCGCTTCTTCTTAAACCCGTGAAGAAAATGCTGTTATTGATTTTTCCATTAACTTTGTTGCTTTCTAAGAAAGGAAAAAAAAAAAAAAAAAAAAATTAGCACTTTAACTATCACATAACTGTATCTAGGTTATAATGAATCTTTCCAACTTTTCTTGCAACTACATTTTCCCTAATTTGTAGCGCTGTCTTCATTTATTATTTTCTAAGTAGAACTAAATGAGACAGGAGTTAAAAAGTCTAAATCAAACTTCTAAACATTTAAATTTGCTACATATAACTATTCGAACAGCATCATTCCACATAAAGTGAAATTTCAAGGTGTTGGCAAACGGAAATAGTGTACTTTGCTTTATAATAAATAATTAAATAAAACCGTTTTAAGTTTTGAATTTGTCAGTATTTGATGGGAAAACAAAGCTTCAAAATTTCATGGTTCTTGTGCAAAAAAAAAACTTAGATTTTTATGAATTTGTGAAAAATTTGTTCATAAGTTTGCGAATAAGAGCACGCTTTTTCAAAAGGAAAGAAATTTGTACAGGATCCATCCATTTTAAAATGAAACATATTGAGTAGAGTCAGTTTTTGATTTAAAATATTTTGGGAAAATTCCGTTTTTTAAGGCAAAATATAGTGCGAATGCTTCGCTTTTAAGGTAAACTATTTTGTGAAGAGTCCATTTTTTACAAGAAAACAATTTGTGAGGGAGACTTTTTGCGAATAAATAATTTACGAAAGAGTCGTTAAGTCCGTTCTTCTAAGGCTCTGTAGTCGCGCTTTTTTGAGAATATGCTGTCTTCATAATTGATGCGTGTTTGCAACAGTTACTCGTGACCGTTAGGTTAAGTTAAGCCTATAAGCACGCGTCTTCAAGGGGCAAAAAAAACTTCAAAATGGAGAAAAGCCACACATTTGTGGTCTAATTTTTTAATATTTAAAAAACTTCATCCAATGCTTCATTATCTGGAATCATAAAAATTTGCAAAATATGGGAATATGCATTGAGTTCATAATTTTTATCCAGGGGGGAAAATATCACCAAATGAGCAATTTTTTTTTTAAATAATAACTTTAAATCCGTTCTAAAAAAAAAACCCAGATAATTCTTTAAAGCAAGATGACATCTATAGCTTAAAATTATAGTTTTGCTCTAAGTGCACTTAAACTATGGCTTTTTTTTTTTATTTTCCATGTCGAAAAAGCTTCAAAAAACCATGTTAACGGAACCACATTTCTTCTACACAGACTGCTGAATTTTAGATTTGAAAAGAAAATTTTTGGCGGATAAGTAATTCCTTTGAAGATACATTTATCTGGTAAATGTAAGAAAAAAAAGCACTTATTTTCAAAAAAAAAAAAAAAAAAAAAAAAAAAAAAAAAAAAAAAAAAAAAAAAACGTAACATTAAAATCTCAAAATTTAATTGATCCATACATTTAGTCGATAACTTACATTCGAATTAACGTAAAGAAAAAAAAAAACCTTTGAACTTAGTAACGAAAAAGTAACGCGCTAAAAACATAATTTCTTTAAATTTTTTAAAATTTTCCGTTTAAGTTTTACAACAAAAACGATATCTAAAGCAATATGAACATGACTCACGAAAAGATTTTTGTATCAAGAGTTTAAATCTTTCTATTTCACTCGTATAAGGTGGAGAAAAACCATTCGACTCTAAGTATTCATACGCACCGAGAGACTTCGAATAAATTAAAAGGCTATACTCACAACACGCTTCCTACAGTCTTTTCAAAAGATATGAGCGCCCTCCAGTCATAAATAATTGAAATTCTCTTTTATAGGAAAGAAAAATCAATTTCGTCAGAAAACTACGATTCGCAATCATGAATTGAGATTTTTTTTTCCTACCATCATTTTTATTTTTTTTTTTTTAACGAAAATTTACTTTTTTTACGCCCGGAAATAATTTTTTCTTCAATGTGCTTCTACTATACCCTCTAGTGCATTTTTATCGATTGCTTCATTTTAGTGACGAAACTAATTATTCAGTGATAATAATCACAAGTATTTTTCTAGACTTGGTGAAATAAGTTCAAAGCAATTATAGTGTCCAACTCTTTCTACTTAAAAATAGTACATATGATTTAACGTTTAAAAAGCAGAATAACTATTAAGAAGCAAAAACTTATTTTCTGAATATTTAAAAATATGTATTCATATTAAAATAAAATGATAAACCGATACCGAAAAATGGTTTTCCTCCGTTTCTTAAATAGTGAATATTTATCGCTCCAATAAATAAGCTGATAGTTCTATATATGATAAAGATAAATATTTTATGATAAATGTAACTTAGGGTTGATCTCAAATTGAGGCCGAGAAGTCTTATTATAGCTGCATGAGAAAGAAATAAAACTCATTTTATTCTTTCTTTTAGCATTTTTGAATACATATCAAAACGCAGTAAAGAACATCTAGTTTATCAATCGTATAATCATTATTATGTTTTTCACTAAAACTGCTGTTGCATTTTAAAAACAATAAACAAATAAATTAAACCTTTTACTACTTGATCTTTGAAGCTGTGGTACATCAGAAAACTTATGAAAACTTCATAATATAATGCCACACATTGTTTAATACCATTTTTCACTTTCTACTTCTTCTGTTTTACCCATTACTCAATTAAGCATTTACGCTTTTGTTACATTAGTTTCTATTCTAAAACCTTTTATCTTATTCCTCTATGCAAGCTATATGCTAATTATAATATCTTCTGGTCTTACGCTTTAAATCCTTCTAGAATGAGCGCATTTATGAAGCAGAGCTCCAAAACGGATCGTCTGAGTTTCCGTGATAACGGAAATGTCCGTTAGATAAATTTCCGGCAAGTTCTATTCTAGAAAGTTTTTAAGTTTGTTAATAAATTGAAGTATATTGATTAGTTTAAATTATAATATGAGATTTGATAATGATTTAGATGTGATGATAGGTACAAATGCCACGTTTTGAATGGATAATAATTGATATTTAGAGCAATTTTCAATTTGCTTGATGAATTTCTAAGACCACACTAGTTGATTTTTTTGTGTTCATTATTTTGATATAAATAAAGATAAAAAAGAAGAAAAAATCTTTGAATCCTTTTCAATAGATATCTACATTTTTGGTTTTTGTGACACCAGCATTCCTACAGCAAATAAAAACAAAACAGAAATAGCTCAAATTTAGGGCACTTTCTGCCACCAGAACTAATCTGATCATTCAAACGCGGCATAAATTTTTTTAATTAACTACAAGAAAAAACTTATTATGTCTCCTTCAAAGAAAAAATAAAATTTATGGACATCGACTGCAGTACCTTAAATTGTTAACCTATTTTACTTTTCTTCATTTTTTCGCGAACTGACTAATTCATTCCTTCTTTTCTCTCTTCCTTTATTCTATCCCTATATCAAGATAACGGTTGTTATAGTGACGTAACTTTCATAAAATATTTATTTAAATTATTATAAAAGGCGATAATAATTAAATGATGTAGAATTAAGTCCATGAAAGTGTCTGGCACAATTTTGTTTTAAATTTAAATGTTGAAATTTCAAATTTATATATAGTGCTACGCTTGGCATTCATGTACTGACATAATAATTGTTTAATAACAAAACAATATTTTTTGCTCTTTCAGAATTGTTTTCATTTAAAACTTTATAATTTTTAGATAAGTATTAATATAATATTTTGTTTGCTCCTAATTTCTCTGTTTTCCTCATTTATTTATTTGTTTAGTCTCAGCATTTCAATTTCTGTGTTGAATCTTCATGCTAATATTTTAGATTTTTTTTTTCACTTTATTTTAGTAAATACTTATCTTCAATCATTACAGGCTAATGAACTTAATTAGGTTCATGGTATTATAGATAAAAATAATTTTTGATGAGTATACCATAATAAATGAACCATCTTTATTTATTTTTTGGTTTCATTTCGAAAAACGAGTCAAATAGCACTCTTATCACCTTTAAATAATAAAAAAAAATTGAGCTGTGCTTGAGAAATAGCTCGGAATAATTTAAGGTATGGGAGGAATCTCGGTCTTGATACTCCATTGCTCATTGGAAGAGGCTATACAACGTCTTAATTAATTCCG
This sequence comes from Parasteatoda tepidariorum, assembly GCF_043381705.1. NCBI lineage: Eukaryota > Metazoa > Arthropoda > Arachnida > Araneae > Theridiidae > Parasteatoda > Parasteatoda tepidariorum. The sequence goes on from NC_092204.1 coordinate 71,406,949, forward strand.
ATTAAACTAAAGCATTCTCTGTAGCTCCCCCAGATCATCAAAATGGACAGAGCCATTCGAAATTTAATCCATAGCTAAGGTAATAACACAGAAGGCGATTATAGTCACCCATTCTGATTATTATTAATGTAAATGCGTTTTGTAGTTATGTAAAAAAAAGAGAATATTTTAGGAATACCATTCTTTGCCTTGGCATATGAACTACATCAAGCTTTTCATAAAATTGTGCAAATTCATCCAAACTTTAAATATAAGATGATTGATTAGAGATTTTCATTATATAAAAAAAAGACTTACATTCATCTTTATCTCTAGCTGTCACAGTGATGACAGTATGCTGTATGTCCTCATCTTCGTTGACCTCTGCTTCGTATGAAGCTTGTTCGAAGTAGGGGGGATTGTCGTTTTTGTCACCAATTCCGATACGGATGTACTTGGTCACTGAAATGAAAAAGGTTTGGTATAATTAAAATGCTACAGGTTGACAAAACTTCTTTTAACAACCTTTTCAAGAGAAATTATCAATAAATTAACTACTAGTTAAGAAATACCAAAACGACAGGAGCTAATTGCAAATTATTAGGTGTCATTAGGCGATCGTTTTCAAAATTTGCCAGACCTGAATGAAAAGAAACAAAAATGATTTGAAATAATAACGTTAAGTTGCCAACGAAAAATGAAATAATAAAGGTGAGAAACATAACTAGAAAAACCACAGAGACCGAGAGTAAAAAGATGAAAAACAGAACAAGAAAAACGGGGTAAATTAGGTTAAAATGCATTACCACGAGTTATGGACCGAAACAAATGTCGTAACAAGGGAATCAGCATTCATATGAATAAAACAAGATTTTAGGGCATCAAGATGAGCTTATGTGATATAACTAACATTGTCGAAATTGAATTTAAACCCAAGATTTCAACAATATGAAGTAATTGAAAATTTCTCGAATTCTTGATAACGGACATATCTGTCGTTTTAATTATCATCATAAATATTTAACATAAAACAATAATGCATATTAACACAAGTAAATTGTGCTGAAAATTTTATCCGAAACAAAAATAAAATACAGTAGGGAAACGATCGGGACCATCGCTATTCCGGATAACTTATTTTTCCCGTTTTCTGAATCGCTACAAAAAGCCGTTTTTTTTTATTGTTAAACCAAACTAAAAAAAAATATTTGGAAATAATCTTGAAAAAACGATGAAGTGATTATTTCCAAAATGATGGTAAGGTAAACATCGTTCAAAAAAGAAAGAAAAATCCTAAAATCTTATGAGGAAAAAAAAAAAAATTTTTTTTTAAAAATGGCGGAAAAATTTATCAAATTTCGTTCAGGTTTTTCGGTTTTCCGGATAACGGGTTCTGTACTGTAAAATGAAAAGTATTAAAAAAAAGTAAAAGAAAAGTTCCACGGAGCATCTTAAGGTTGTGTAAACAGTGTTTAACTTCAGATTAACTTTTCGCAGAGGAAGCTTTAACATTAATAGTCAAGATATAAAAAGAAAGGATTAACCATTAAAAATTCAGTTCAAATAAGAATTTTTCGATTAAGACTTATGGGAATTTCTCGACTAAGATTTACAGCGCTCATTCGGTAGCTCCAATCAAACTCAACAAATCCCAATTGATTTGGAGAAATCTAGAAACTCAAGACGTCGGATTTTCTTTTACTTTTTTTTCATGGAGATCTCTCGTTTCCGGAAGAGACTTGTTCCGCCCGCTTTATTCGAAATGTTGTTCTAAGAAAGTTGTTTGCGTCGGTCCAAGGTAATTTGCGGGCTTACACTGCCAAATCTTTTCCGGGATAGTGTCCCCACTGACAGATGGGTGACGGTAATGAAGCTACGGTCTGCTGGACGATTATTTAGTAATTTTACCGTCTCCCTTTTGTTTAAATAGGAATGTCTTGACAAATGGGATAAAAAAGTGTTATCGCAGATATATATATATATATAT
>NC_092204.1:71409569-71440082 GCF_043381705.1 Parasteatoda tepidariorum
AAAATGTCATTCAAAAAAGAGAAAAGGGTGCCATATATATATATATATATATATATATATATAAAATATTTAAGGATAATATCATCAGGAAAACAAGTTGAAAAATAAGGTTTCCTACATTCGAATTCGCCATAAATCTGTTAATTCTTATGTTCTGTTCTACGTTAACCAAAATGGCGATCTGGTCTCCCTTTGTATTATAAAACCAAAACATCCCTAATGGATGAAGTGAAAAATTCCATGCTATTAACGTCCCACCTAATTCATAAATTAATGTACTAACGGAAAGATAAGGATAAAAATATATATATTAATATCTTTTAATCAGAAATAAGAATGACGACTAATGGACGCTATACCACAAGAGTAACGTTTCGTCACGAATTCTCTTTCAAAACTAGTTTATAAAAAATGAGTTCAGGCAAACTTAGAGTAAGCTATGAAGTTTCAATATTGAAAATAAATTCTCAAAATATCAAAAGGAAAACAAATTATGAGAAGGTAACTTAGGATTATGTAATGGAGAAGTTCTCTTCCAATAATTTGTTTGTATTTTCACAATTGGAATTTTTTCCCCAGCAATTGAAACTTTAGGGCTTATTCGAGGATTGGGTGAACTCACTTCTTCTTTCTTTAAAATTAGTAATGGATGTAAAGAGAATTTGAGACGAAAAGTTTCTCCCGTGGTATGGCGCCCTACGTTTAATCTTTTATGATAAAGACTTTCTTTAATGGCTTGACTGTCACCATTCCACGATGAAGATTTTAGATCATTTTGTACTAGACGGAAAAGCGAGAAATTGGATCTAATCACTGAAATAAAGATACATTTAATACTTCGAAAAAACCATCATTTACAAACATGCAAAAAGAATTAAGGGTTCAATAGTGTCTAGTCGAACAAATAGAAAAGACGTCAGGAGACAATTATGATATTTTAAAGGGACACGCTAACCTTCCTAAGGAATTCCATACGGCGTCCCAGGCCAATGGGCCCATACGTCAAGTATTGGATGCCTCATCGCCTTGACAGAATCTAGCCCAGGCCGAAGACCAAGCAATACGCGGACACCGGGCAAGGTCCCGAGTCATGCAAGAAATAGAGCACTATAGTCGCGATTGAGAGTAAAGGAGACCCGACAAAAACCAAGGAACAAACTACTGGTTCAAAACCTGAAGGGCTGCAGCGCCAAACCCCCTGCAGACTCAGTCTAAACCGGGTCGACAGCAGCAAGACCGCCGCCACCCCGCGATCCATCGAGCAGTTCCAACCTGGAAGGTCTTAAACTACATACTTTATTTAAAGAAATAAAATGAAAAATTTCAAACAAAGTAAAACAAAGCAAAATCAGATCAAATGTACAGCAGATTGAGAGTCGCCGAAATGGCTTACCAAAGTCGTAGCTAACCTTCCTAAGTTAAAAGTCCCCCAAAAGCACACGCGTCTATAATTTCTTTTCCTTGATGAAACCAGTAACAGACTCTCGATGAATAAAATCGTAAGAAATAAAATATTAAAAAAAGTTACATAATTTTTTTTACAGAGCATCACTAGGAAAAATCATGGAGAATATTAAGGCTTAAAGTCACAGCTTCGATATTTTCACAAAAAGAAAAATCAGACAATAAAAATAAAAAACCATAAGAATGCTTTAAAAAAAAAGAAAAAGAAAGAACTATTTAAAATTAAGAGAGCAATTCAGGGAATAAAAGGAAGCTGAGTAAAAAGAAAAACACTTAAGAGCAACTCTGAACATCAAGAGTTCAAACACTGTCTATTCCCCCCCCCCCCCAAAAAAAAAAAACAATTCACTTTAAATTCTAAAATGCAAAAATAAAAATCGAACAAAAGGAAAGGCGTGCAAGATGAAAATAAATTTTTTGCCATCGTCTTCGGGAAAAAGTCAAGTTTTGTTTGAGTAATGCATATTTACTCTCCCCTTAACAGACCATGTCTTCACCAAATGTCCCCAGCTATTGCTATCATCATAAAGGATCTTCTCAGAGAAGGTAAGCGAAGGGAGGAGAGGAAGAAAAAAATTAGGAATCCAGAAAGAATCTCTGGAGTTTATCCAAGAATTATCAAGTAGAAGTTGACTCTTCAAAGTGGAGAGGATAAAAAAAATAAATAAATTTAATGCTGATATCTACTTCTGATGGAATACTGGCGTGTGTCAGTCGGAGCAAACCAAGATGGGTCAATGATTCGTACACTCCTAAAGCATGTCTACTGAGGCGTAGAGAAATGGATAAGTGTACAGAGAGGGAGAAAGTACAATTTTTCAAAGACAGAAGGAAACGATTTGATATAATGGGGATAACCAAAAATATGGAACCAAATGAAATTTTATATAAATCTTTCCTTTCTTTAAGTTATTCCGACGCTTAACTAAAATTTATCATTCGGAACGAATTATTTTATATATTCAATCAAAATACAATGAATGGGTCCTGGTTTACGCCGCACTCCTATTAAATGAAAACTATTTGTCCTATTAAATTTCTTTGTACATATTAAGCATAACTTTCGCAATAGGATAACTATTGCTATGCAAAATTTGCGGAAAACAAATGTATGAAGGAACCTGCGCAGGTTAAGAAGATGCCATAACACGGAAGAAACTTTCATCGCAAATTCTCTTTCCCCTAAATAACTAATTTTAAATTTAAAGTATAGAAAAAGTGGGTTCAGACAAATCTAGGATAAGCCATGAATTTCAAATACTGAAAAGAAATGTTTAAAATATCAAAATGAAAACAAATTATGAGAAGATAACTTAGAATTATGGAATGGAGAAATTCTCTTCCAATATATTGTTTTCAATTCGATATTTTGAAATTTTTCCCCCCAGCAATTGAAACTCCACGGCTTACTCTAGGTTTGGCTGAACTCACTTTTTCTTTCTTTTAAATTAGTAATAAAGGTGAAAAAGAATTCACGACGAAAAGTTTCTCCCGTGGTAGGGCTTTCGCTTAAGAGTTTGGTTTATTAAAACCAAAAGAACCAGGTATAATTTTATAATATAGAGTTCAAATTTTAACCATTCCCTCTGCAAAAGTCTAAAAGTAATTTTGAAAAACAAACGGGGCGGTCATTCGGATTTATTGAAACCACGAGTACCAGATATATTTTGAATAAAAAAAATATTGCACACTTTGAAAAAGCAACTTTAAATACGAATGGGATTTTCATTCTTTGTTTAACACAAAACCTCTTTGGTTCAAACAGGAGAAAATTGGCACGCAGTAACTGATTTTCATCATTGTCACCTGGCTCGGCGTCATCAATATCATGAAGCAAGACTTCAAAAAGAAGAAAAGTAAAAAATAATAAGTTAAGCAAAATACGGGAGAACTATCTGAAGATTAACTAATCCATGATTGTTATTATTATGGTCCTCTCATCAGTCGCCAAGAGAGCCAATAATACTTGTTTTCTAATTATATCCACAGAAACTATCCGCCACTGAATGTTTTGGACTGCTGCCCCTCTCTGAAACACAGTTAATAGGTTTTGGACGACGATTTGCCCATTACCGACAATTGCCGCAAATGGAAGATAAGGTGGAGGGGGTCACCAAGTCCCTATCATTCTTTCGGCAGGCCAAATTATTTCCAATACCCAGGTGTCCTCGATCGAACTTTTCCGCTAGTCTTCTGGAACAAGCGGTAATTTTTCGGATAATTCTTGATCCGTTTTCGACTAAAAGCGAATGGCTTGTAGTAACAACTATCGAGTCCGTTTTCCTTTTCTTTCCAATGGCTGACTCAGCTTCTAAAAATCATTTTGTAGAAGTAGTTTCTTTTTACGATACTTCCCACAATGCATCGAGTTTTTAGTTTTGGGAGCACGTGAACTTTTTGGGAAACAATTACAGAAAGAAACAAAATTTATTCAATTGCATGTTTCAGCGATTGGGTAGATAATAAAATATAACACAACACGGATTATAACGGATTTTAAATCAAATTTCTTACATTAACATTAATATTTTCTTACTTTAATTAAAAGAACAATAGAAAATAAACCCAGAAATAAAACCTAGGCTATAATAATCTAAAATAACCTTTACGTAATTATTTAATCATTTGACGCACATAGGTGTCACATTTTATTAATTCTTTTTGATGCTCAAATTGCAAGTAAAAATATATTTTGCTACTTGCTAATAATAAAAATCAGTTTTATAGTTATAAAAAAAATCTGTCAGATTTATTGGAACTATATTTGTACTAGATATAAAATCCAAAAAAAAAAAAAGTTTGTTACATTTTTTTTCTTCTCATTTATATTCAAACGTTTATCAATAAGTGATTTCGTAAATTAAAGAAATTTTAATGATGAATAAATTTTTCTCTTAGATCTAAATAACTGCAAATAAATTTTAAAAACTATTCTATTAATTAAACTATACTATTAAGTGTAAATTTTAAAAACTATTCTTTGGAAGTGAAACGAGTTTGGAAGATTTTACCTTTAACGCAGAAAAAGATGTTTCGTGCTATGTTTTATAGCCGTACATTATTACAATAAACATATTTTTCACTTATTACAACCTAAATTAAAACAAAATAATAAAAAAAATATATGAAAAATATGCTTAATATACCTAGAAAAAAAAGTGTTATTTGAATTGTTAAAGAAAATTTCTTAAATAATATAAATAATTGAAACGTGAATGTAGTTAAATTAACTGACAAAATCGTTTAAAATAATAAAACACACTACAAATTATTCATATCATTCATTAATATAATATCGAAGTAATTTCCATAATAAAAAAAAAAATTATAAAAAGTAAAAATGGATTTTAAGGACATAGATCACTATTCATTGATTCCGAGAGTTCTGTTAATAATATCGACACGGTGTCCCAGGATTATTGAAACAAACTTTAAGCAGAGGTAGGGGAGGGACATCAGATTTGTGATCGGAAACGTCTTTATTCGTTGTTGCTAAGCGGTATTTTTCAGAAGATGGATTGAGCGTGGTGGACCGGTTTCCTGGCCACCACGTTCTCCTGATTTAAATTGTAAATAGCATGGATTTCTTTCTTAGGGGATGCACTGAAAAATATTGCGTATGCAACAACTGTGGATTTCCAAATGGATTTGGTTGTAAGAAGTCTGTGCTGGTGCGAATATCCAACAAAATCCGGGTGTATTTGAGCGAGTCCGTCAATCCGCAGTCCGACGGTGTAACGCATGCATCGCTAGCAATGGTGAAAAGGTTGAACATCTTTTGCGAAATTTTCACATATCATCTACCACAACGTATGCAATACCTTTGTTTCCTGTACCTGTCATACTACCTTCCCATGACATTTCCGATCATGGTTTGCTATACAATTCTGAATCCTTGTGAAGTCCCTACATCCCCTTAAAGTTTGTCCCAATAATTATGGGACACCTTGCACGAAAATATCTGCAAGTATGTGTATAAACCAATCAAGATAACTCATAAGATTATTAATAAAACTAATAGGATTTTTCTACTCTAATAATTCTATAAAAAATACTAACTACAATTTAAAACACTTAAACTTATGCTAATTCTAATTGTACAATAAATAAGACTTTCGAATATAATCAGCATTTTATGAACAAAGGGGGAAAGGAGTTTGCTAAAGAAAACATAATTAAAAGCCTTTTTAATTAACTAAAAAAAATAATACCGGAAGAAACTATAACAAGCTCGACATAAACTAAGAACAAAATGTTCTTTTTAAGTTAATATTGTTGGTTTTTGATGTAGTTTTAATTTCACGGTTTAAATTTAAAAATAAAAAAAATCACTCCTTTTTCACATTTTAATGAAACAAGTAAATAATAAATCAAATTACACAATAGTCACTATGTTAAAGTGAACGAAAGAAAATCCTTCAACAAGAGCTAATTTTCTTAATAGAACAGAAACGCTTCAAAGAGACTCAGCGATTCTTAAGATCTAGTGTTTACAAACACTTAAATATTTCCCCGTATACAAGTCAGCAAACCGATTTCCTCTCAACTTTCCTAATTTTTGCATCAATTAACCATTAATGAATGAGTCGATAATTTGAGCTTTTCAAGAGCCTTTTCCAGACTTAAAGGTAAAGCCTTTTCAGTCAACCTATGACTAATAAATCAAGAAGTTGTGAACTAGCAAGTGGGTTGAATGGCTGTATTTATTTCCAGCAGCATTTATCAAAGCAGATGGCAAGGAAGTTTTTGTTTTGAAGCCTGTGGGCGTACACAGTTGTCCAGTTCCAGGGTTTTAAACAATTGCCTACATCCTTTCTCTTTGACAATAGGAACAGCAAGTGAATAATACGCGGAATTCAAAATGCAGTTTAAAAGCTACTCGGAAACCATTAGAGAATTTAAACACGGTCAGGGAGATATTGCGAATTAGCAGTTGCCATGACTATCTTGAATAACTTCTATGGAAAGCATAGGAGAATTTGGAAATAAAGCCCCAAGAATTATGAGATATAAATTATGATGCAGGAACGAAAGAGATAACAATAAAATATAATATAATATACAAAGTTAGGAAATTCATAAGTGTAGTTGGTTTCTACTCAAGTTAAGCATCAAAAAGATGTAAAGTAATTTGAATACAACTAGATTTTTAATAATCCTAATGGTTTTAATATTAAACCACTAATATTAATTCGTAATATTAAACTGATAAAATTTAATTGCGTAATGAAAAATGCATAAATATAACAACACACTAAAAGGCTTAAAAGTCTGTTTTGCGGTGTGTCAATTTCCTAAAATTTAGGATCACAAATTATAAGTTTAGAAACTTTTTTCATTTATTTATTAACTTTTTTGCACTAACGCTAACAATTCACAGTTTTCTCTTCAAGTTACCGATTTAATTCCTTTATTTCCTTTCCCCCCTTTTATTTATAACTTACAACAAGATTCATAAAAAGATACTAAATTATAACATCCTCTCCTTTGGATTAACATATAATCCTAAAGTAAGATGTTTGTATTGCAAGATACTAGTTTGCCATCCTTGGTTTCAAGTTAAGCCACAAGATAAATTATATTTATGAACTGTTATTTATTAACTAAAGAAACCAAATATTTAAAAAAATGCGATCGCATTTGGAATAATTTTTAAATTTACTCAAGATTTATAGGCAATATTTATTACAAATATTCAGAATGGACTTGAAACTCTTATTTCCTGATAGAGAAACAACAGCACAGATTACTTGACAAAATACACAGGAAGGAACCAGAATTGTTTCCAATCGTTATCCAGGACAGTTTGTGACACAGGACAATTAATCATGCTTCATTCCATTGCATCTAGGACAGCAATCGCAGGGTTTGTGTGAAAGATGTCTATCCCAAAGGAGGTGGCGAAAAATTTTCCTACGACACCAGCCATGCCACTGATGTAATGAATGGCTGAGGAATGAAAGAGTCTAACCAACAAGGTCCTTTGTGTTCCAGAATGAATTCCGGAAATTCTTTCTAGGCAAAGTTATACCGAAATAATTAATGAACAGAAAAATTTGGTCGTTAATACCTCATATCAAGAATGCGTTTCAATTATTCAGGAGTTTAAAATTTTTCAAGCAATCGAAATTTATAAACGATTTGTAATTGGCTTTTTGGATTTTAATGTTTGAGAATATGAAAAAAATAAAATTGCATTTATTTTGTAACATTTAGACAAGTTGATTCAATAGAGTTGTAATTAAAGATTATTTATTAAGTTGTAGAACATTCGAGAGATAGTCAATGTGAGGTATGTCTTGATTTATAGAACATCTATGTGTACGTACATACTTCATATATATTTCGAAGGCAAATAGATGGAAAAGTCAGAAAATTTAAATCAAGTGATATTGAAAAAAATATCGATACTTAATTTTGACAGTGATGAAAATATTAAATAATTTTTATTATATTCTACTAGTATAAATATATTCCAACGAACTTTGCTACGTTTACCTTTATTACTTCTTTTTACTACAACTTATGAGAAACGTAAAACAAGCAGCCTTCGGGTCAAATTATAATGCCGAATATTAGTTAACACGACTTAAAATCACTAGATATTTTGATTAAGCATAATTTATAAATACATTTTTACGGTTGAGCGTTTTTTTTTCTTCCTTCCATTGATCCTGAAATTACTATTTCATATTCAAAATAGACAAATAAATTAAAGAGATTAAACAGGAATATTATACCCATTTTATTTTTTGTCCATACAAATAAAATTACTTTTAAAATTTAATAAATATGTAGTTTTATTTTATAACGAATGAAGACTTATTCTGCTGAAAATAATTTAGCATAATAATAGACTTATTTTTATGTTTACTGATCTAAATTAGTTTATTCTTCATTTGATATTTAAGTGACAAATTTTTGTATACTAATTCTCGGAAGAGTTAAGTTGAATAAAAGTAACTAGGACTTTATTTATTCAGCGACTAATCTGTAACAATTTTAAAATAATTGAAACAATATTAAGTTAGAAATTTAAGTGTTTTAGATATTTTTTAATAATATTGAGCATTATTAATATATTTTATTAAAATTTTGATTGTTAAATGAAGAAAAAAAAAGCATTCTAAAAAATCTAATGTAAATAAAAAAAAATCCTATTTCTTACGATTTTTTCAAAAGAGGAAAAAATACAAACATTTTTAACAAAGTTGAAAAAAATATATAAACTCCAACTACGATTTAAACAATTTTTATTTAACAATTAAAACGCAAATCTATATCGATTGATTTATATTACTAGTAATATAAGTAAGCTAAATCGCGAATCAAAATTTATTAATGTTTACTATTGATAAAATTAAGGACTGAGTACAATCAATATTTTTTTCCGATAATATCTTTACTTTTTGTTTCAATACGAATCTCAATCGTTGAATGACAACTTTATTTCTATACTATGTCACTAACAATGTCAAGCTACGTAATATTTTTAATGGTACGACAAGTTTATACACAACCTTTAAAGAAATGATGAATCACCGTCAGTAAATTAGGCAAATTTGCATTAGAAACAAATTGAGAGCAGAACTAATGATTGGAAAAAACATTTGCAAACTTTCAATAATCGTATTTCAACCATTACTTTTCAAAAAAAAAAAAAAAAAAAAAAATTTNATTAAAAAAAAAAAAAAAAAAAAATTCTTTTTCGTCCATAATGTTTATTTAATTGTGTCTTCTAAATGAAAAGGGGGTAAACAAAAAAAAAAAACTTTTTCCTTTCAGCTTTGTGTCATTTGGAAAGTAAGTGATAACTTACAAAGAGATAAAGTTTCCGTTTGGAATGTCAAATTACAAGTATCTGTTAGAAAATTTAAGATAGACCGAGGCTGAACCTGATTGTAACCGTTTATATACTAGTTGGCGCATTACCGAAATTTAATCTGTTATGACATCTCAACTCTAGAGGGCGCTACCAATATATTTATATGTTTACGTTATTTAACATTTTAAATTTCAGCATGTAGAAATGTGTTTCAGTTGCTTTGGCAGCAAAAGAATAAAAACAGTCATACTTAGGAATTTGCTTTACTATTTTAATGTTGTGAAGAGAATTGTTTTTAGTGAATGTTGTTTGAAGGGGAAAAAAGTCGTTCGATGTACTAAACCATATTAAGATTAGATATTAAACATCATTGGCGTGCCTTTAAATGCAAATTGGATTTCTATGTTGTAAAAAACTCTGTCTCTATGTGTCTTTGAAATTATTCAATACATAAAAATAATTAATTTTAAATAAAGTATTGTTTGTTTCAAGTTATCTTAATTACTTTAAATATTTTCATTGATATTGTTATTATAATAGAGAAGTTAAAATTCATATGTGTTTATTAAGAACATGTTGAATTTTTGCTAATATTTACGGTTTAGTTTTTAAATTTTCCGGAAATTTTTTAAAGCAAACATCTCATTTCTGTAAATTGCTTTGTCCAGACATAAACAGAACTAATGATAAAGAGTCGTAGACATCTTTAACCACCATTTTATTTTGGCACAATAGTCCAGGGTTTGCCAAAGTCTTCAGTGGAAGATTCCTCCAGGATATCCAATTGGACATTTTTAACTATTATTTACACAGAAATCGTTGCCCACCTCACCAGATGCAACATTACTTTTGGGGAAGTCCACTTTAATGTAATTACAAACTAAAAGGTAAAAGTTGCTGAACTAGTTAAGCCTGGATAAGCTAACGAATAAGATTCAAAGTATGTCTAATCGAAAACGGAGATTTTTAGCTTGAGCGATGTAAGAATATTATTTGAAGTTTAGTTTTAAAAATTATATCCAATTGATAAATAACCATTTCTGTAAATTAGAGTACCTTTTAGGTTTCAGAAAATCTGCACCGAAACTAAGTATTCTTATGTTTTAGAAGCTATATATATCTACCTATAATTTTTTTTTATAAAATACCACATTTGGAACAGTCAATTATTTAAAAACATATTTACGAAAATCAAATCATAATCTGAATACCAGAGTTTTGATCACGCCAAGGTAAACAGAGATAGAAAAGGAAAAAGAGATTTAACTGACATGCGAATGGGTAGCTCTCGAAACTAGTGATTGTTAGTTGAATTACGGTAGATTAAATTTCTAATTAACAAAACAGTTTCATAACTAAAGGCTAAATCAGCCATAGTAACAGAAACTCCTCACTAAAGTCAAAACAACAATGGATAAAGTGAATTAATTACATGTCTCAGGTTCTGATTCGAATAATGCCATCACTGGATTCATTATTACGTTCAAATTTACCGTAACTGATGTCATTGTTGAGGGCGTGCATCGAAAATGTTTCACTGTTAGCTAAAACCCTTATGACCTGAATATTAACTTCAGTTTGATGGAAATAAAAGAATATAATTAACTAGCTGGCAACGATGAATGGAAAACTGTTTCAATGTATTCATTAGTAGGTTTATTTCGTTAAATAGTTTTATTGTGGTGCAAATGACACAACTTTAATTTTATTAAGGTCAATAGCAATACTGATACCAGTGAAATTTAGAAATAACAAGGCAGATAGCCAAACACTTCAAACGCAGTTGTCATTTTAAATTGAAATGTTGCGTTTGGTACTGGCGAAAGACAAATTATTAATGCATACAAAACACATTTAAAATTACTCATAGTAAGAAAAAATATTTAGTTGTCGAAACGAAAACAAAATTTAATGGAAGACACAGGTCATAAAGGCATAGCTCGTCAGATATGCATTTTCCCCTTATAATTTACTTGCTGAATTGCAGTGGATCTTATAAACTGACAGAATATTTTTAGAGCTTATTTAAATTTTTTCAATTACTGTAACAGTAAACTTTAAAAAACAAACAAACCCGGAATGTTATGAAAAAGAAACTTTTTTACCATACATCAATTTTCTATTGTTGCAGAAGATACTTTTATTCTGAGTTTATAAGGTATTTTTTACACCTTTTTTCTGAAATACCGTGAAACCTCCAGGAAAGATCACCTGTGTAGCGACTTCCTCTATTTGCGAGCACTTTTATGAGGCATGGAATTTTTTCCATAGACTTTGTGTTTAAGAAAACGTTTAGGAGAAACCATCAAAACCTCTGCACCAAATGCCGAAAAGGTCAAATAAGGAAACACGAAAAAAATATTAACAAAACAAATAAGTAGATTTAAATGTATTCAAAATATTTATGAGCAGCTCTTATTTAGAGAGCTCTTTTTGGCAATCTCTGATCTACAACCTCATGTTGCAGTCAAAGTGCATTAAAGACGATGTTATCAATGATTAATTTCTAGAAATGTTGGTTAAATTAAAAAAATAATTTCATTTTTTAAAGCTTAAAAAATTTTATGATAAAAAATTTATTGCAAATTTAAACAAAAATCATATTTTTTTTAAATAAGCAGTCATTTTTATTGACGCTTAATTTTATTCATGAATCCGGTTTTCATGATTCCAACAAAGTGGCATTTTTGCACCAAGAAAATGACATTGAATGATAATAAAATTGCATGCGAAAAATCATGTACCCTAAACAATGAAGATAGTCCCTAAGAATGACCAACCTTTATCAACGACCATTTTGCTGAGATTGGTCGCTCCCGAGAGGTTTCACTGTACATTATTCGTATGTTGCAGCTAGCAATTTTGAAATTATTGCAGTTGATTTACCACCCTCGTCTTTATCTCATGATAACACCAATAGGGTTGTCTCATATCCAATTAAAAGTTTAAATTCCAAGCTTTTTTTTTCTGAAACTAAGGTAATTCAATTTTTAAAAGCAGAACAAAAAGTAAAAACAAATAAATAGAAAATATATTATTTAAGAAAATGATGAATTCTTACATCATTTAACAGAAATTAAATGAGATGAATACTTGAAATCTTTTACATTAAAAATAAAAAGGAAATATTTTGAATAACATTAAATAAATTTTGCAGGTGTATTTGAAAATGAATAAACGGAAGATAAACATTTTGAGGAAGATAAAACGCTTTAAATAATTAAAAACGTATTTTACAAAAATATGAATAAAATGACTATGCAAATAAAACAATCTAATTGAAGGAGAGGAATAAACAAAACAAAACTCAAAACTTTTAAAATTTCTTTTAAAAAGGGAATGAGTGGCAGCTTTTATAATGGTAGAATATATGAATTAATTTAACACAACAAACAAGCGCGAATAAACAAAGACGCGCCTCGTCAATAACTAATATTTGTGAAATGAGTTTACAAATTGCTTTTTTTGAAAATGGTAGAAATTAAAACATTGTAACCCGAAGACGGCATTGCAAATTGCCGCTTTTGAGGTTTCCGAATAAGTTTCAAAGAATATCTATAGTCTGCGAGGTTTTAAAGCTCTATACAGTTGAATGAAGATAAGCAAGCAGGATGAATTTTTAACAGTTCGTTTTCTCCTTGTTGAATATTTAAAAGTTACCAATGCTGCACGATTGATTCTAAACTAAGTTTTCATGAACTTCTACCAAAAGTTAAGATTGGCCTGGCTTCTCTCTGCCAGGTCAGATAGATGTATGCTAACATAAAGAAATCCTAATCTCTAGAACAATGATATTCTTAGCATTATTTCTAGAATATAGCCGTAGTAAAACATTTTTGTTTCAACTGAAATTTTATACATTTTGAAAATAAAATGACGCCGATTTTTACGTAACGTATTTATAACAGTTCGAACTATTATTAATGTTGGAGTGTTAGCTTTATAAAACTGATTCAATATTACCAATCGATGTGTAAGTGAACAATACTAATAGATTTGCTTGAAGAAATTCGAAATACACTGGTTATCATAAATTAAGGAAAAATCACAAAAATAGCGATAACTCTTTCAAAAGTAAGCCAAACCGTGCAAAATTTGCATATGTTGTCCACTAAGAGTAGCTGAGTAAAATTGCAATATGCAAATTAGTGGCGCTGCACTCGGCTTACGTCATCTGCCTGGAGCATAAAAGTCCAAGTTTGAGAGAAAGCACACAAATTTTACTGTGATTGCGACATTGAAAATCTGAGATAGCCAATTCGTAATAATGACCTCTAGGCATCATTTGCCTGAAGAACTACGATGGAGAGCCATCGGGAGACTAGAGGCAGGGCAGAGTCAATCAGAAGTGGCCAGATGGCTAAATGTGAGTCCATCTGTGGTTCATAGACTTTGGAGGCAATTTCAAACCACAGATTCGGCATCTAGGAGGTTCAGTCAAGGACGGCCAACTGTTACGACCAGTGCCGATGACCGATATTTGACATTAAGTGCACGCAGGAATAGAACCGCTACTCCGACACATCTTAGATCCTCTCTTGCTGCAGCCACCGGAAGGTTGGTGTCAACGTCAACTGTGCGCAGAAGGCTCCACGAAGGTGGTCTGTATGCGAGACGACCAGCCATTTGCGTGCCGCTCACATCACGCCATAGGAGAGACCGTTTGCAGTGGGCCCGACAACATGTCCACTGGACGTCAGATCAATGGAGGCCTGTTCTCTTTACGGATGAGTCCAGGTTTAGTCTAGAAAGTGACAGTAGACGTTATTTGATATGGAGAGAACCTGGGACCCGTTATCATCCATCAAACATCCGTGAAAGAGATGCATACGGAAGAGGCAGTGTCTGTGTTTGGGGAGGCATATCCTTAGGAGGGCGCACATACCTCCATGTCTTTCCAAGGGGAACCGTGAATGCTCAGGTTTATCGAGACAACATCCTTGATGCTTATGTGCGCCCATATGCCGGGGCAATTGGTGATTGCTTCCTGTTACAGGACGATAATGCAAGACCACACAGAGCTCGCATTGTTGATGATTATCTTCAACAGGAAACAATTACTCGCATGGAGTGGCCAGCTCGATCCCCGGACTTGAATCCTATCGAGCACGTTTGGGATGCTCTAGGGAGGCGTGTATCTGCCATCAATCCGCCCCCTCAGACCCTTGCCACGCTTGCAACTGCTTTACAAGAGCAATGGCTCTCACTTCCTATTGAACTGATAGACCGCATAATTGAAAGCATCACACATCGCTGTTTGTGCTGTATTGCTTCTAGAGGCAATCATATTCCATATTAAAGGTACTTTTTCTATTGCAAACCGATACTTCCAATTTGTTTATTTTATACATGTGCTAATTTCTATACTACTATTAATGTCTGATAATTTCTTTTTATGTTGTTTAATACCTTACTATGTGTTGTATATTGTGGGTAAGTTTCATAAAATTCCATGTGTAATTTCTTGAGTTATCGCGATTTTTGTGAATTTTCCTTAATTTATGATAACCAGTGTATATTGATCGTGAACCGATTTCGCCAATATTAAAGGATGACAAAATGGTATAAAAAAGAAATGCATTGAATTGAATGTAGTTTAGCACAAGGTTCATAAAAGGGCATGCAGCGCCAAACAAACGGTCATAAAATAGAAACAACGAGAAGATAAAAGGCATAAAGCTTTTTGCGAATTAGAGCCTACGCTTTAGCTTTTCATCAATCTTAAAGCAGTTTTTTATTATTTTTATTTTTTAAATCATTTGAGACACAAAATTAAAAATTTATACCCCAGTACACATTCGTAGGTAACAGTACATTCGACCACTTTCACCATTCATAAAGGAAGACAAAATTATTTTTAAAGAAAAAATGAATTATTATTATTACTGCGAAATTATTATTTTAGAATAGTACTTGCTTTTGTAGTTTATTATTTTGAATTTAACACCCTACAAATTACTAACAAATTGACTGAAAAGAAAGCAAATGTAAAATAAAAAAATCATATTTCATATTAAAAAAAATGGTAATTAATATTAAAATCTTGAAGCATTAATAACCTCAGCGCTCGGTATAATCCAGTTATCTAAATACGGCTGAATTTTCTTAATGGTTGATAGAAAAGTAAATATTTTGTAACGTAATTCTCTCTTCCTGAGGGAAAAACTTTAATAGCTTTTTACTCACACAGAAAAAGAGGATCGAGATTTAGAGAGAAAGAGGGGAAAAAAATCCAATCCTCACTCCTTTAATTTACCTCCTGGAGACTTGCGGGTCACTTACATTTTTCATGAGTGTCGCGAAGGAAATTGAATTTTCTCTAAACTATGATTTCTTCGAGAGCACGTCCGCTTTTAATTTAACTTCAAAAACGACTTCACCAATATTTAAGGATAACCAAATTATTAAAAAAGAACCGAAGGAAGCAAATGTAAAGAAATAAGTAAAGCAGCACGCGTTCCATCTGGAGATATTAACGGTCTTTTTTTTTTAACACTTAGAAAGAGTGAGATTTAAACTTTACTTCGGCTTCGTGGCACATTTGTTTGCGTAAATATTGTAAGTCATCTTCCGAAAAATTTTCTTTCTCTCTTTTATTTTTTTTTTTAAAAAAACATTAAGGGAAAATTACATGACTATGTTCACTGTGACCGTAAAATTCAAAACATCTGTATCACATAATGGCTTGGGGAAAAACTTTCTTAAAAATGTATTTATTTTTATAAAGTATTTTTTTAATGTAATGACAGAAAACCTCTTCATCAGAACCACGGTAGAACGGATTGGCGCATTATCTTTTTTTTTTAAATATATAAGTTTTGGAATGAAATTATTTTAGCTTTTTTTAAAAATATTTTAAGACATTAAAAGCACTATTTCAAAAATAAATTTTTTAAAAACATTTTATGATAAAAAAAGGAAAATAAAAGCTACATTTTAAAAATTTAAAATAAATTTTTAATTATTTTTCATTTTTTTTACAATGCCATAGACATAGCACTTAATTATAAAATGTATATAAAGCTTTTTTTTTAGTTAATTAAATTTATATCCCTCAGATTGGGGAATATATTAAAATAACCGACTAGAGACTAAAGGGAAGATCTTTGAATTAAAAACCAACCTTTTAGACTTTAATTCCTTTCTCATAGCTTTAGTGACTCCTAGTAATAAAAAGCTCACAGACAGATAAACATAATTTGTAATTCAGGTATAAATAATTTGTAATTTTCTAACAGACTGGAAAAAAATGATTAAAATAGCTGATTTCCTTTGATAAAGGCTTTGAATTGCAACCAATCATTTAAAATTCAACAGCTGTTTAACAGCTTAGCAGTAAGAGTTTCACACATAGATAATCATACTTTTTTTAATCATGAATAATAAAATAATCTAAATCATATAAGTATGAGACATGAAAAGAGTCCACAAGCTTTGAATATGGATGCCTTTGTAATTTTAAACTTTACGCAGCATTTAAAAGTATTCCGCGGATTTTTTTAAACATTATGATGTACATTCCACGCCGGAGGTCCTACTTCTGTAAAATATTTTAAGTAGTGGTGAAATAAGACCAAGAAGAAGACCAGGGCCCACCTCTCGCTATTGTGTGAATAATGATAATGAGTGAAATAAAAATTAAGATAAGTTTAATTTACAGCAAAATGAAGTCAGGGTCAAACGCAAATCTAAGCTATTTACAAAGAGTAGTCAACTGTTTTCATCACCGGTGATATCGGTAACCGGAGTTACAGCATAAAATTGAATGTAGTATATAGTTCGTTCACCAGGAGTGGGCTCTTGGCTCCACCTCCTCGGACGCATAGTTCATTTCAGCGCGGGAGTAAGAGGAGAAACATCTCCGCGCTTGAAATTGAGACAACTCTAAATGCGCGCCAAACGCAAACAGTGAATTCTTTTTCAGTCACTTACTTCGCTTTATCATCTGCTATTATACCTTTTGTGACTCTAGATTATTAAATATATTTTAAATTTAAAAACTACTGTTTTCCCAGCAAAATGTCTCAAAAAAGACAAACTATTCACTCAAAAGAGAGAAATATCAAATTTATGAGATATTTAATGTTAAAAAAATGCCCGTAGAGATTGCGAAATAAATATTTTCGTCATACGATCGCCAATTAGCAACCTTGTTCATTATCGTTCACATCCTTCTTCCAAAAATAGCGGAATAGTATCGTCGAATACCACGTGATGAAGAGTTAAGTGCCAACTCCTGGTGAACGAACTATACCTACAATGCAACAAGGAGGATGCTCAATGTTGCCAGTGATACAGTTAATTAAAAAGAATAGCAATAACATATATGTTTAACGAAAAAATGTTAATAAAGACATAAAAAAAAACCTTGAAATGCTTTTAATTAGTAATCACTCAATCTTTGTCACGCACAAAATTGGCAAAGACAACAAACAAGAACAAGACAACGCGGCAGCGCTTGCATTATCTTTTAAAAGTAAAGTGTTAATTTTTTAAATATAAAATCAGTGGCAACAGCTCAAAAATAGAGAAATTTTTGACAAGGCCGTTATCATAAGTTAAAATAAAAAAAAACAATCTAACCCAAGCATGTAACATGGATAAGGTGCCAAGCAAGTGAAAAGAATAGCAAACGGCCTTGGCGTTGAATCGAGGTGAAAATGAGCCATACCATAAGGACGGGAGGCATACATGGTAAGGAGCCAAGATTTAAAAACTATTTTTCAAATCTGTATATTTTAGTCAATGGGACTGTCAGGCACACATCTCGATAGATTATCATCACACAACATCATTTATGCAGCATCAAAGAAAAATGCTACACTAAGTGTTCGAACTATAAACATAGTTGCTTGCCTTAACACTAGAAAGACGAGTCGGGCCATTTACCCCTATTATTCTTTACTGCACTGTAATTCAAAAAATAATTGACTGAGAGTGTTGAGCATTTCTGATTTTTCATTAATTTAATCCAATTTAAGAACCTACTTGAGTTGAGGGGCCACTCATGGTATTTATGTAGGTATATCCTAAATCCAGGTAGGTTAGGGTATTTATTCCATTAAGTTAGGGTACTCCCAGGGTTCTTCTAAGGTTAGGGTACTTCCTAGGTATTATTAAGTAAGGGTTCCCTATTTTCATTATAAAAACAAGAATATTTTAACATATCTTTAATTATTATCTATAGAGAAAAGGAAACTTAATTACCTGTTAATGTATAATTGGAAAGGTAGCGTTCTGTTTAGTCAAATATTTTCGTTAATCAAATGGAATAAAATACCATGGAATAGAATTTTGATGACTCGGTCTCTATATTTCTTATTAAATTAATTCTGATTATATTTTGATATTTTGGATGTCTAACTGATCTACAACACAAGCAGTCTGGGAAGGACCAGACTAGCCCCTTCAAGCTCTCAAGATATCAGCCTTTCTGGAGTTTTACTTAGAGTTTACCTATTAACACCAATGCAGAATTATATTTAATGTTCTTAAAATAAGAATTTTGATAATCATAAATGCTCTTAGCAGATTTTTAAATAACCTCAACTGAAATTGCTTTTAATGTATTGGAAAACGGATTATCATAAATTGAAATTCAAGATTAATTATCTGTATTATTAAAAGTATACATCTACCCCCCCTTTCTTTTTTAAATCAACCACACTTTGTTAAAAAGTAGATATCGGCCTACTGGCAGACTGATGAAATTGAGAATAAACGATTAACCACATATTTTCCAAAAATGTAAAAACTTATCACTAAAAAATTATGATAAAAAAAAATCATTTGACAAAATATTAAAAAAAAAAAAAAAAAAGTTGCCATTAACAAACCTTTTGTTACTTAAAGTTAGTAAATTTCAGGAATAATTGTGAATGTGCTGGGGAAAAAATTAATAACTTGGAATTAATATTTTTGCTTATTTTCTCAAGCTTTTAAATGCAAGTAAGCACGAAATATATTTAGTGGATCGTGACAAGTAAAAATTTAGGAACTATAGCTAATCGACATAACTTTACATATTCGAGGCTAAATTTTACAAAGCGAATTTAACGCTTACTTTCTTTTGGCAGAGTTTTAAGTGCCTAACTTTCGTCTTTAACCGTAAGGGGGAAAAAAGTGATTAAATACCAGCAAAAATATGAAGTCCCGCAGATTTCATCTTCGAAAAATTGTCGGTAAGGAAACAAAATAAATTGTCGATGTTCTTTACACACAAAAACGATTAGTTCACAAGAAAAGCGGGAAAAAAAACTCTTGCTTTTGCTTGATAGAATTGACATAAGCATTACAATTCTAAATGGCACTGTTAGCATTATTCTGAAAAACACATTTTCTTGAAATTTTCGCTTTACTTGGGACGAACAATAATTAGAAGAATCAGCAAGGGGTCGTTTTGAAGTCGTCACGACACATTTAAGAGTGCTTAATGAACAATTACAGAAAAAAAAAGAAAAAAAAGTCGAAAATAAGAGTTTAAAAAAAAAATCTCATTTCTTCAAAAGCATAATTGCTAATATCACAAAAGGCATTTAAATGGAGTGATAATTAATAAGAAAAAAAAAGGGGAGGGGGTAGAGAGAAAAGCGGAAATTTAAAAGCATTTAGACGGAAATGTAAATTAGAAGGGGGAGCACACAACAAAAGACTTTTCGTAAAATGGCGACGCCATAAACTTTCATAATTTCTCAGTTATTCGGCTCAAGGTGATGGCGTTGGCAAAGCAGAGAGAAAATGTACTCACTTAACACAGTGCAGCTGGTGGAATTCAGGGAGCAAAAAAATGGAAAGAATAGCAGTTATTTATAAAACGCGAATTTAAAAAGAAGTCGGAAGAAAACAAGGAAATGATTCAAAAATCTTATTAAGGAGAATAGAAACTAGTTCGCTCTTTTAATCTCAAGTGTCACAGTTGTAAGTGGAAAATTAATAAACAGTTCCAAAACGAATTCTAAGCAGCAAATGTCTCTAAGAATGAATTTATTTTTTTAAAGACATATTAATTTTAAACTTTGAATCCAGCACACCTTTTTCAGCATGGAGAAAAAATGCGTCCTTATATTTATAGGAGGTAAATAGAAGCCATTGGAAAAATTAAAAACTAATTTAGGAAAAAGTTATTTACAAATGTCTCCATATAGTAAACTGATAAGTCTTTGTTATAATGATGAAAATTTTACTTAGAAAAACATTTTATCTCGTATTGTTTTTGAAATTCGGAAAATAAAGTCCTTTATTTTGGGAAAAATAATTATTAAAAAAAATTAAATGATTAAGGGTTTGAAGGCTGTTCAAGCAGTAACATTTATCAATTAAGTCAGCCGGACTTCACAAAATGTAAGATAATTTATGCTTCCCGGACCGTTAAGAAGAAACTTTAGAATATAGCAGAAACTTTTTAGGGTAAATTCTGTTTCACCTTCATTGGTAATTTAACATTTGAAGTTCAATTGGGGCAAACCCAAGGGTAAACCATAACATTTCAAATACTGGAAGAAAAAAAAAACGTTTTCAAAATAATCAGAACACCACCAAATTATTGCAGGATTATTTCCTGACTGCGTAAACCCCACCTTAATTAGTTTGTATTATGATATTTTGAAAAAAAAGTTCTTTTGAAACTTTATGGTTTACCTGAACTCGAACTCTGAGAGAATTTGCCACGAAGGATTCAGCGTCCTCTTAAAAATATTTCCAATAGACCCAGCCAAAAGACAAGTTCAGTGAAGAATAAGAAACTTGCAATATCAGAAACATGGTATTAAATACTTAAAATAATTTACAACTAAGATATAATTCGAATAGAAACTACCGCTTAATGAAAGCGATTTTCTTTTTGTTGATAGACATTTCTTCAAAAGGTTTCAATAATATTAATAAAAAATTGAGAGAAGACAAACTGTCAATAAGAATGTGAAAGGCTATTTGATGGGGATCGATAGCAGGCTATTAGGCGTCAGTTTTATGGTGATTAACCGCCTCCCAATTTAGGATAGCGCCAAGGATGGACATCTATTTCCCGCTGATTGGGGAGTTCATTGTCAGGTGTCAGCCATCAACTATCATGTCCGATAAATAGTTCGTCAACAAATATACACTTTACAAGCAAAAAGCTTTATTAGTTCTTTTTCTGTCGGATTTATGTTTTTAAAAAAATGACAGCGCCATTATTATATTTCTTAAAATAAAAGATGAACATTTGTTAATATCAGAAATGGTGTGATGGTTGTGAAAAATTGGATAGACTCACGAGTTAAGAAAAATTAACTTGACAAACCACTTGTAAGATGGGCTACGAATGACTTTATGTCTTCGAGTGGTAACGGAAATGACTGAATAAAATCATTGAAAGAAAGACATTAAATCTAAGTTATTCCAACGGATTTTGTTTACAGATATAATTTGCGAAACATCAGCTTAATTTTTTTTAACGATTATTAAAAAGACCCAAAATGCAATATTTTGAGAATTGTGAGTAAGGCAAGGACACAATAACCACCATAAGCGCTTTAAAGCGTATAATCCTTTTATATTATTATTTTAAGTACATTGCTTTTCTGTTTTAATAACATGATTTATAAGTAAAATGTAAAAAAAATCTTATTCTGCTGTCCATAACTAGTACTTGTTAAATGCTGAATTAATTTTTACTAGTGTAAATACCAAGATTGTCATAAAACAATTCATATAAAATAAAAATGCTTTTAAAAAAAAAAAAAAAATTAACGGTATAAAAAATATTGTACGTTGTACCATCAGAATGTGAGATTGCTGTGAAGTCGTCATCTTTGTTATAATTTGCCACACGGCTGATGAATTTGTTGCATCGGTATAAGCAAACCGTACAAGTTGAAAGGCATATTCCTAGTTAAATACATGTAAATTTGTACCTGATGAAAGCATTTTTATATCCAAAACGGGCGATTCGATTAACATACCAAAATTAATTTTAAAAAAAATTTGCAAAATATTAATAATAAATAAATAAATTATAAATATATATTTGCCTAAAATATCCTTGTGCTAAATGCATTGAAATGAAACCTCAATGCATTACGAAAGTTATTGAGAAAAACTTTTTGAGAACTATTCCATCCTCCCCCTATTCAAATAGTTTATCATCGTAAAATAGAGTGAATCGAAAAAAATATTTTTTTTTCAATATTTAGCTCACTAAACAAGATGCTGATTTAATAAAACCTTCTACTTTGATTTTTTTTTTTGACGTTTCCGTTAATTTTTCTATTGCATGGTAGTATATAAACAATTTTGTTCCTATTCTTAAAAATAAAAATAATAAATATAAAAAGTATAATTTTTTATAGTCTCCCCTTCGTGAAATCCCCCAATACTCAAATTAAATAACGGATGTCTTCTCCATTTTTTTTCCACTTCTGCATAAAACATGCCACTTAGAGCGATACAAAAAACGAGCCCAGTCTAATACAGAATCCCTATCCGTTTAAATAAATGTTTACATGCCGACTGCACGGGGGTATTACAACAAGATTGCGGAATGCAGAAGGAAAAAATAATAATGAAATACTTTGAATACCCTAGAAAGCCACTTTTAAGGTTTTATTCAAAACTTTTGATCAAGAAAGAGAAAAACGCAATGGCTTAAATCGAAGGGAGCATAAAAATATTAAATGACATTTTATCCTGCGGTAACTCAGTGACAAGTTACACGAGAATTCGGCGAAAAAGGAAAACAATCCCAAGTTTCTAAAGTACAAATAACTCAAAAGAACAATATCTAAAGTTTAAAAAAAAAATAGCAATCAAGTAAAAAGCTTCTCATAGAGTAGGAAAAAAGGGAACTGTGTACCCACTTTTTATGTTTTGAGTTTTTCTCTCCCATTCAATACAGATTTCATTTGAATAAAAGCTATTGCATTTAGAGCTGCACAGTTTTAATTTTTAAGAGCGTAAATTTGAAGTTCGTCGGTGATTAAAAAAAAATAATGAAATATAATGTCAGTTATATATATATATACCTTTTTCAGCATGGAGAAAAAATGCGTCCTTATATTTATAGGAGGTAAATAGAAGCCNTATATATATATAAAAGAAATCATATACATACACTATGAGCTAATGTTTTTTTTTCAATTACTTAAAAAAATGTACAAAAATTTAAAGATTAACTGATTTGCATTTAACGGCTTTAAATTACATGTTGCTATTATTTTTAATTGGTTGGTGAGAGCAGCGAGCAGGTGGTAGCCCTCTAGTCTTTATCATTTGCGTACTTAAAATGAACCAAAACTGTTTGGTTTAAATTCTTAAGCAAAAATAATATGAAGTTCATCGCATTGTATAGGACTGAAGTGAGTGCTAAAAGCTCTCAGAGGTACAGTTGAAACTTTAGCTTGTGATAATTTTGCTATGATATGCGATCAATGCAACCAATTTACTTAAATTTATAAATATATCATAAAAACCTATTCACTGAAATAAGAATATAATCTTTTAGAGTCTTTCAAATGCTCACCATTTTGTTAATTACGATTTCATTTCTACTGTCGACACTCGCACCGCATAACTACATTAGTAATTGCGCCGTACATATGTGTGCCCCCCCCCTTTTTTTTTTGTATGTAAGCAAATAGGTACATAGGCAATTGTGGAGGCCTTTAAGAATACGCAATTTATTACTTATCTTATTCATCAATACATATTTAATTTCTTTTTGCACCAATATTTGTAGTAACAATTTTTTATGAATTTGTTTTATTATTAATTATTTTATATTTTATTCAAAGTAAACAATTAAAAATTTAACTTAAATAAAACACTATTCTTTCCCTAGACGAAAAATAAACTACATTTTTTTAAATTATTTTTTTTTAAAAGTAACAATAAATATTTTATAATAAAAAAGAGGTTCTCACATCTGCGGTAAAGAATAGTAAAAAGTGTTCTCCTTTTACTTTTTACAAACCTAAACTTTTTAATGTGAGTAAGTAAGAGAAACTTTTAAATCCTTTCTTGCTTCAAAGATTAACAGTTTTTTTTCTAAAGAATTAAAGAAAACAAACACTTTTATTTTTGTCCCTTCAAGTAAAAAAAAAAACTTTCCTCAAGATCAAGTTCTTTTCACTTGTTCCACAAATTGAAGGTAGGAAAAACAGGAACATTTCACGACTTCTCCTTTTGTAACTCTTTTCAAGGGTATCAATTCTTCGAATGGAACTCATTTAACCGAATCTAGATACGAGTTTATTTCCCCACATATGTTCTTTTAGGAAAAAATATTTTTGAACAGAAGAAAATATAGACTTTAATAGAAAAAAAAAAGAATAGTTTATTTTTAGTGGGAAAAAAAATAGAATGTTAGCGAAGTTTTGGAATCGAAAAGTTACACTGAAGGAACAGATCAAGCGAATTTGAGAAAAATCAATTTTAGTATGCATAGAATAACAGAAAGTTGTTCAGGAACTATCACTTAACATACGTATCAGAGAAATATTTAATTATTCTTTATGTGCATTGTATTTTTCACACAAATTAAATAAGAACTTAGTCGAAGAACATGTTAAATGACTTTCTGCTTTAGAAACAACGAAACAGCAAGAAGTGTTTTTCAAAATGTTAAGTAGCATAATCGTCCACTAAGCTCTTCAATATTGTGAGTGAAGAATGCAACGCATATTAAGAATAATCGCAGTAAAACTAAGAGGCTTTCTCCTTTTGATCTAATTGAATTGTCGAAGGGGTGGCGACAGGGAGGGAAAATATTAAATATGCTTTTATTTCTTTTTATTTAATTTTCTCAATTAAACTAATTGTCGATTTCTCATCTGCTCGGCAAAATCTTTCGTAATATGTAAATTACAAGGTCGCCACTTCAATATTTTACTGTGGTCAAAATTTTTTATTAAACCTTTTTATAACACGCATAATTAGAAATAACAAATAACGTGTTAAGTTATTCACACAAAAATTTGAGATACTAATTGATAATACAGTTGAAACATACGGTATATAATATTTTTAGAATCGCAATACAAATAAAATTGGATATATTTTGAACATTTTTCCAGATCTACGAGTCTTGTTATATTGTTTCAAATAATAATTTAGAAATGTAGCTAAATTAACACAAATTGAATAAAATAAAAGTAATGGAATTTATTAATGTAACAAGACTTACTCTATAACTATTTAAAAAAAAAAAACTTCGCCCCTTTAAAATAAAAACCAGAGTTTTGCTTAACCCGAAAATGATTAAATAATAACCACCTTAAGTATCTTCAGAATGTTCTTAAAAAGCTCGGTTGTTTTATGAACTAAAGCTTTTTAGCAAATGACATGCCCTTTATAAAACTCCTGCGAGAGCGTAAACATTATTCATGATTGTTATGTTAAGCCAGCGCTCTATATGGTTGTATGGTTATTATGAAAATGAAGGAGTATAATGTGAATATGTGCCATTTTTAAAATTAAAATCACGCGTGTTTAAAATTTGAAATATTTCTCTAACACTGCAATTTTGAGCTCCTAAAACATGAGAAAAAAATTTAGATTATTCCATCTGTTTTAATGATTTTTATCTAGGCAGAAAAATCTCACCAAATTAGCTATTTTTTATAAAATATATAAACTATCTGACTATTTTCGAATGTAGATAAATTTTTGCCCCTTAAAAAGTGCATATAGTTTAAAATCTAGAGCATATTTAGAAGCAAATCTTTTAACTGTGGCTTTTTTAAATTGTCCTTAGGTATAAAGCCTTTAAAATACGGAAAAGGGTCATTTTTCTTTTTTTAATCTCTTTTTTTCTTCCAATAAGCATAAAAGATTCACTTATAAATGTTAGATACTTAAACTAACATCCGCATTTTAACTATCAATTTAATCTTATTGACCAAAACCGTAAATTTTACAAAATATTTTAATTATTTAAAAAGGATTCACCAGTTAAAAGCTTGCATCGATTTTTACGAGTAGCTAAGTCAGACAAACGAAAATATTTCTTTATCTTTCCTAAGAAAATTAGACAGTTAACGTTTTAAGAGTATCATAAAATGAGAAAAGTTTTAACAAATCGGAGTTTTAATCGTATAAATTCGGTAAAGAAATTTACGGAAGTAGTTAACGGAAGTCTTAAAATATATTTTTACTATTAAAGTTTAGATACAAAATATTACACTTTGAAAATGAAAGTGCATTTTTATTACACGAGTTAAAGGGGGTTTATCGTTACCTATGATAATAGTGCAGAGTTAAATTGGTAAAGTAACCTAAAGATTTATTTAAAGTAATAATTTATCGATTATGGTTAAGTGTCAAATTTGATAGAATAAAATAAGAGCAATTAAATGTTTTCTGAAATAAAATAACAAAACCTTGAATAGTATTTTAAAAACTTATAAGTGCATCAATTAAATGAATAACCTCTAGAAACTAAAGCGGTAAGATATTACTTGATTACAAATTTCATTCAATTCACAAATATACTAATTGGATACAATAGTCGGCATGTTTCAAATGCTCAAAAACAAAAAACTTTTGTTTCTTATCTTTCAAGTCTAGTAAGTCTTGAAAATGGGCGCTTGTTTTTTAACACTTGAAACACGTCGATTGTTGTTTCAATAAATATACTAATATTATTTTTACTTTATTTTACTTATTTATATATTTTTTGTGAGCTAAGACGTAATCATAACTTTCAAAATGTCAAACCACAAATGCTTTTTTCCTTAAAAAGAAGTCAAATATTTACAATTAAACCAATACAATTCAAGAATGGAGTGAGAAATAAGTTTAATAACTTCAATTGTACAACATAATTTGACATTATTTATACATGGCGATAATAATTAAAAAAAGAATTCTCGCCAAGTAGCGGGAACACTATGCCTTAAAATAAATGTACGCCAATAATTTATTCATAATGGTGACATCATAAGTATGATAATATCCTGATCATTATCGTTTATAAGTACAATAACGTCGCCAGTGTTTTAGATAACGATAATTATTGAGGTACATATTATCGTAAGAGTTGATAAATATCATTTCGGAAACGAACTTATTAATCAATGTAAAAAATAATAAAAAATGTTTAAAAAAGGAAAATATTTTGAAATACCGATGCTCATAGACAATATATCACAATATTACCATTTCGTTTTCACCCTGTACTATACATAACAAAATTAAAGAATATAAATTTAAATAAACTTTTTTGGTAGAGAAGAACAATTACAAATTCTAAGATATCCATATAATATAAGGGCCAAAAACATATTGAAATACCGCCAGGAATATTTGGAAATTCAATCCCTATCGGCTACTAAGAACATCTGATACAATTATATAATAATATGAGGCCTACTTATTAAAAACTTAAATCGCATTAAATATATACAAGGAAAAAATAGTAAGCATGTTTCAAACGCTTAAAAACAGGTGACAATTTTCAAGATCTAGCTGATTGTTGTTTCTAATTTGAATATTTTTGTAGCGAATTCAGTTTTTAATAAAGCAATACATTACCACTTCAGTTTCTGGGGAATATTTATTTAATGTGAAGACTATTAAAATTATATGTAACTTATGAACTGAATTTAAAAGCTAATAGATACTTATTTATATTGTGTAGCAAAATGAAATATTTCAGCCCTGTCTTTGTTGTGGGTAAACAAAAAGTTTTAACCCCTCTTCATACATTATTGAAAAATCTAAGACAGAAAAAATACATCTGTTTCGATACTAGAAGATAATTTAATGCATTCAAATCTCATTTTTTCTTTATGTTCTTAAATATTAATTTCAAATAAATAAGCTTATTACAATTCTATTAAAGTTTTACATAGGCACAAACTTTAAATTCTGATTAGCGGAGGTATAAATATGGCAGTTCTAATTAAAAGAAGGGGAAAAAAAAGTAATATACCTCGAGTTATGTTTCAATAAAAAGAAAAATGTCGTTAGAGTTTTAAAATTATTTTTTTAAAAAGTATTTTTCGTTTTTTTTCCTTAATAATATTAATTTAATTAAAGGTTGAAAAGCTTGGATGAAATGGATGATAAAAGATTTTGGAAACGAAAGAAAATTCGAAAGAGAGGAGAAAAAAAAGCGTAGGTATTCTGTTTCACGACTAAATAAATTAATTCAGAAGAAAATGATTTAAATACCGTGAAATATATACAGATGAGTGCGCTTGAGGATACTTTGAAAAAAAAAAAAAAATTCTAAGACAAACCAGAATTTTAAAAACTTTTCTTTAATCTAAAATTTTCTTGAATAATAATTTTATTCAACAAAACCATTTATTCTTTAATAAAAAATTAAATATAATTATTAAAAATATTTGATAGAATGAAATTTCTTTCAAGTCTCACCTTAAACTGTAAATTATTTGTAACAAATTAAGGAAAACTCGATGCCTTAACTGTTGTTCATGCTTTTAAAAAGTAAATTCAATTGAGTCTATTCAATTAAATATTTTACTTCGGGGGAGGGGGTAAAAATAATATATAAAACTAATCAAAATCACATATCTTTACTTCTAAGAGTTCAATATTTTTATGTAATAAATATAATAGAACAAATTAAAAGGGAAAAAAATACTCAAAGGCATGTTTTAATTATAAAATTAAATTAGATAGAACAAATATCAGAGAAAATTGAGAAACAATGGCAGGAAATTAAGAGTCAATTATTTCAGATCAAGGATAATATTGAAAACTAATCAGAATCATGAACTTTTACTTCTATGAGTTCACTCTTTTATAAATATGGCACTACAAATTAAAAAGGCTTAATAACGATAAAAATCTTTCTAGTTAAAAGGATAAAATATTCAGAGATATGTTTTAAACATAAAATAAAAATAGAATAAATATCAATGAAAATAGAAATATAATATGAGACAATTTGAAACACATAAATTTATACTTCTAATTATGAGTTTATCCTTTTTCGCGAAATAAACATGGCAGAACAAATTAAAAAGAAAAATTTAAATACTCAAAATTACGTTTTAATCACAGAAGAAAATTACATAGAACTAATATCACAGAAAATTGAGAAACAATTTCAGAGGAAAAGAAAATCTAATTTGAATGAAATATGTGTATTAAAATTATTCTAATAACAAATGTTAGTTCCTTTTTTCAAATTTTAATTTTAAACATTTTGAGATGACATAATACATTACATAGTTTCGAGATAATTGTAACTTCTGAACTTTTTGAGGAATTAAGGACAGTTTTATTAAAATAGGACATATATTTCACATAGTGGATATTTAAAAATCAAATATGAACTTCAAAAGTAAGCGGTCTAATTTGCAAGTTGTTTTATTATTTGAGCGTAACATCTGCCTCAGCTTAGAGGTACATTCCGACTATTCGACCCAAAAATAAGAAAATTATTTATAAACATGGCATTTGGGGTAAAATAAATGTCGGGTTGGAGGGGAAAGAAAAGGGGCTAAATGAACAAAATTTGTGATTTTTTTTTACTGCGTTTCTTCTTTTATTAATATATTCACACAATTTTAACTATTACCAAACGCTATTTACTACAGTTTATACAAAAATGATTTTAATTGGTTGATTGGTTTAGAAGCAGAATTTAAAAAATAAACCTATTATTCAGATGCAGTATGAATCAGGGTTCATTAAAGGATTTATAAGTCGTTAACTGAAGGAGATGCTAAATCCTTTTAGAAGCATAACCTATACGCTTCATTCTAAAACACAACAATATATACATTATAAAAAGTTACAAAATAATTTTATATTATTTTTTTTACCTTTTGGCTCTACTACAGTGCTCGAACTTGGTTTCGGAAGTCCTAGCATTACAGACAAGCGATTCTAGCTCGGGTATATATGTCAGGTAAAAAGAATTTAAAAAAATAATAAATAAATGAATGAAATAAAAAGTCAAAGGAAGTCCGAGACCGAAAACTATTTTTATTGATGCCAAACCCTTTGTGAAGATCTACAAAGCCCTAGGCAAACAATATGGATTATATTAAGACGTCAGATTTACTTGTAACTGAGCAAGTAACCTCGAGAATGAATCGTTAGGTTTCGAAAGTGTGTTTCCTCTTGTCCCACATAAATTAATACAAAAAAATGAAAAAAATATGATTAATAAAAAATTCTGCATCAAGGAATATGGACATTTTTATATTAAAAAAAATAAATAAATAAAAAAAATAAAAAAAAAATAAAAAAAAAAAAAAAAAAAGAAACAT
>NC_092204.1:71440097-71464718 GCF_043381705.1 Parasteatoda tepidariorum
AAAATTTGAAAAAAAAAAATAATAAAAAAAACGCCCCCCCCCCTTTTTTTTTTCTTTTCTTTTGCAATAACTTAAAAATATTTAATATAATTAAACAAAATGTTTAGAGCAATTCAAAATTCATTACAAAATTTTGCTTTAAAATTTGAAAAAAAATTATATATGATTATTTCTAAATATAAAAAACAAGGAAACTAAAAATTACCCGAATACCAATTGCAAAGCTTTTAAACGGTAATAAAATAAATAAATAAAAAAAACCTTCGATAAGTTTTTAAAACTAACTAGGTAAACACGCCATCGTTATTCAAATCGCGTTCTTCTTATCATTATGCGTAAGTTTTATTTATTCACTTCAAAAAGATGCCCACCTATATTTATGTATGAAAAAGCATTTCTTTATCATTCAAAAGACTAAATTATCATAAATAGACGTTTACAGTACGATACACCATTAAGGCAAAGTTGGTTAAAATAAAATCAATACTTGAAATGCATATCAAGGGCATTATGCGAAGACGTTCTATGACTTTATTCACGATAAAACTTTTTCTATCGAATACTGTTTTTTTAACGAAGACGTTGAATACAGAAGTCAAATTTACGTTATTTATGTAAATAATTAATGAAGATCATATTTAGTTTAAAACTTTTACAACATTCTATAAATATTTATAACACTAGAACGTTCTATAAATTACTATTTAGGTTTAGAAATGTTCTGAAAATAATTAAAAAAATAAAAATAAAAAAATCTGAAAAATGTAGGATGTCTTGTACTTGTTTTTTAAATTAGAATCTAAATCATAGGAGGTAAATCATATTATCTAAACCTAACGATTCATTATTGAGATAAATCAGAACGTTAAGACGGCATCCAAGAATGCATGAAAAAGATCACATATTTTAGAAAAAATTCTTTAAGTCAATTTAACTTCATAAAATAAGAAATTAAGAATATCTTGAAAACTTAAATCTATTTACTCTAAAGGAGTTAATTCTGAAAACAGATTTTAAAAATATTTACACACATACTAAAAAATTCTTAGACAGAAAACTTGCTAATTGGATTTATGTTACTAAAAAAACAGTATTTTTAATTCGCTACTAATTAATATTTCTGATAAAAGTGAAATTTATAAGAATCCGAGCCTGCAAATCCATGTATCACTTCTAATGATGTATAAATTATGTTTCTAACTTAATTAGGTCTGAAATTACATGATATTTTTGCGCGTTTAAAGTTTCCGTTTTTCTTTTTCGTGAATTTTCTTGACAGTAAAAAAATATAAGTTAATATTCTTTCAAAAATTACGTATAATAAACAAATCCCAGGAGCGTCTTTTAAGAACGATATGCCAAATACTTAATTCAGTATGTTTTTAAATAACTGAAAATATTTAAAAATATTTGACAAAAGCCTTTTTCTATTTTTGCTTGTTTGTTCAAACCAAGCAAAGAAGTTAAACTATATTCAATTCTAATGAAGAAAAATATTTTTAATTTATGCCAAAAAAAATTTTCTCCATTTATATCTTGAGCTACATTAAAAATTAAAAGTCGCTTCAATGCAGTCTGCTTCAAACTTTATTAAAGGCACTGGGAAATTAGATTTATACTATTTAAGAGTGAAATGTTTAAGGTACTGAATTTTTTGTCAAGCACAAATAATTAAATTTTTCAAGGTTCAAAAATAAATATGTATCAAAAAGTTTTTTTTTTAATTAAAGAGAAAAAGAATTGGTGAAAATCGAGTACAGTGAGGAAAATTTTTTTAATTAATTTGGGCTTATTTTCTAATTAAGTTATGAAAGTTACGAGACATGAAAACGTTTTCATTAGAATGTACATATGGACAAAATTTGATTAATAAAAATATGAGATTGGGGGGTGGGGGGCACTCAGCAGAAGAGTGGTCATATGTTTCGGTCCATTGAAATTAATTTCATTTGTTTATTTTAAATGGAAATTTTCAGGCTTATTAATCCAAAATTGTAGGTAAAATATAGATAAAAAATTAATGTTATTTATTATATTTTATTTTAATAATGGTTCTTTATTTAATTTTAAACTACATAATTTTAAACAACAAAACACATAATTTGAAAAAATCTGGTTTACTAGTTCTCAAAAAATTACATCTAAAAAAAAGGATTTCTTTAAAATTTTATTTCAAACCTACTTAAAAAATTAGTAAAAAATTTAAGAAAGCCTTTAATATAAATAACAGGAAACACATTTTAATGTATGCATAATGTCCTAAAACAAGTATAAATTCCTTTAAAATGTCGATAGAAAAAAATATTGGCTGTCAAAGGGAAAGAGATCTGAAATATACAAAAGGAAAAAAAAATGTTCATGATATATCATAAATATACATGTTTTTAAAAGTCCCTTAAAGCGATTATATTTTATGAATCATCCAACTACACCATTCGTTTCCGTATTCCATGCTGAACCAGAATACAAAATTTATATAATTCTAGTCACCCGTAACTGCACCCTTTATTTCAGTATTCTCTCAAAGTGAGAAGACGTTAGTTTTGTCACCAAACTTAAGAATACCAAAAAAATTCACTGCAATTTTGTCTTTTTCAAAGATTTTTATCTCTCATATATATTCGGATCGATATATTCCGCAGTCTTCTATTGATAAATAAACTATCAAAATAGTCACACATATCTTCCTTTCCTTCTATTCAGAAACTTTTCATTTCAGGTTCTATTTTTAAAGATATTTCTGAGAAATGTGAAAGATGAAATTGTACGAATTCCTAAACGAAACATTTTTTTTTGTTACTTTCCATAATAATAAAAGGAAGAAAAAAAATCATAAAAAGACATTTGCTGGTATCAGTTCTAAACATTAAAATAAATTTACTTGATCAAATATCAATAGCTTTCACTGTGAGAAATTCACTACTTAACTCAGCTTCTTTGACGAAATTTTGTAGCCATTTTTTTAAAATAAATAATTAATTAAGTGATTGATTAAACAATCGTTTGAAATTTCCATCAAATATATA
Source organism: Parasteatoda tepidariorum (assembly GCF_043381705.1). NCBI lineage: Eukaryota > Metazoa > Arthropoda > Arachnida > Araneae > Theridiidae > Parasteatoda > Parasteatoda tepidariorum. The sequence continues at coordinate 71,443,124 of NC_092204.1, forward strand.
GTTCAAATAGCAATTAAATCATCAATAGATTAATTTTATTTTTTAAAATATATTAAAATTCTAATTGCTAACTATCTCTCTTTACTGATTATATGCAACATACAACTTTATTTACAACACACTAATAACTCTAATAACTAAATTCCGTGGCACTCACACGATTAACTACAACGTTTAATAAAAAAATATGATTTATTAAATTCAATGTTTCCAATCAAAGAGAAAATTGTTTACAAGTTTTAAGAAATAAAAAATATAAAATGACGTAACTTCTTCATCATAAGAAACATGATTTTTAAATTTAGGTTTATCATTGCAAATAGTTAATTTGAATTTTAATAAATAAACATTTTGTCAGAAACAATAATAAATGTTTAATAAACAAACATTTTTTAAAACAAAAAACCCTTACTTGCTTATTTTTGTTCAATTTTTATAACAAACGCTATTTTAATTATAAAGACTTCACGGAATTCTAGTTAGTTCAAATCACATTGCAGAATTTTTAGTATTAAATAAGAACTTTTTTAAGTAAAATAGGAGAAATGAACGTTCTTTTTTTTTTTCAATTATCACAATTTCCAGGAAGAAAAAATTATTTAATTTCAATACCATTAAAAAAACGTATCAAAGAATATTAACAAAATTACATAACTACATTTCAAAATGCATGAAAAAAAATTCTCAATTAGGGTAAATTAAATGAGCAATTTTCTCATTTTAACTCACCCAAATAAGTGCTGGCACCCGTGAGGACAAAAAGCAGTTTAAGAGCATCTAGCATTGGCAGTCCTGTCCGAGCTTATGTATTATGAGGGAGGCGGGCGTATGGGGGGCTCAGAGGACAGCGTGGGCCCCCCTGATCCGAACACCGAATCTGGTATCCAGCAGCAGTCCGGTATTATCCGTAAGTGCACCACACAACAGGAGAAACACCGTCAACTTCGGCGACGGTAGCACCACTGGCAAGAGAGCGGGACTGGCACATCGATTCCACCGCTGTTAGCTCCTCTCGATTCTGCCTTTCTTGCACAGTTGAGTTAGATGCGCCAGGAAAAAAGGGGGGCGTGGGGCAGATAGTTCCCGATTTTTCCATTTCGGACACTCCTGCCGGCTTTTATTTATTTTTTCCCCCTTCCAAAGTCCGGATAAGGGAAATTGAAATCTGATGCCGTTCACTACGAATAAAGAGTTCACCTGATAGAGCCTATCGTTTAAAATAAATACACAAAAGAAGTTCCACTTGACTACATTCCTCTTTTTGGAAACTTTTCGGAACTTCGGGGGATTCGATTCAAACAAAATGGTGTTTTCTTGACATTCTCGGTAATTTATTGCTGATTTCTAAAAGCTATTTGAATAAGTCTCGTCGTACTTTAATTCGCTCACAAAGCAACTTCAGGGTAATCAAGTTGAATTTTTTTTTATTAAGTGATATGACATAATGTCTAAATCATTCTAAAATCAAGCATCATTTTTCAATCATTGTAATAAGAGCATAAAAAATAAAAAAAAACTTAATGTATTGAAAATATTTGTAATAGAAACCAAAACTTTTTCTCCTATAAAATGAAAGATATTGCTAAGTCTATTAGACGTATTGAGATCGTGAATAATTAGACTAGCAGATGAATGGACTAACCATTAGCGAATTTCTAGACAATAGGAGAAATTAAAAAAATACACCAATAGACGTAGAAATATTATTTGAACCAACCTACTAATTTAAAAATTAATTTATAGATTCATTTTATGATGTAAAATTCAAATATTCTGAACTAAATCTAAATTGAATTTAAGACAGTATTTCAAACAATACTTTGTGTGGCCTTGATTGCATAGAAGATATCTCGAAATCAAAGCAATATTTGAATTTTGTCCCATAAGAGTAATAAATTATCAATAAAAGATTAAAACAGCGGTTCAGCTTCATACATTTAAGAGTTACCAAAAGTGGAGCACTACGTGATAGGATTCTTTTTAATTTCTGAACACTTATGCGATTGAACACCACATGGTGTTTATCTTTTGCTTTATGTTCATTCCAATAACAAACAAGCATATTACCATCCACGCATTGAAGAAACTGAGCGCTGCATCACTGACATTTAACAAAATGGTCATTAAAAATATAGGCAAAAGCCGAAATGCTAATTATAAACTTAAAAAAGAATGAATAAAAACCCGTGTTTTCTATTAAAATTACTTCTTACGTGAATTTTGGGACACGTTGTAATCTAATTAAATAAACTTAACATGGTTTTTCAAATTTCTTTCGCCAAGGAAAATAAAAAAGCCGTAACCAAGGAAAGTTTAAGTGCCTTATACTACAAAGCTTAAATTTAAACTATTTCTATCATCTTACCGAGAAGAATTATCTGGGCTTTAGAACGGACAAATAAATTAAATATTTTAAAAAAAAGTTATTAAACTTCTTTAAAATTTGTCAATTTGGCGACATTTTTCCGCCTAGTTAAAAATCTCTGCTTTATTCTCAGTTTCTGCAAATTTATGAGCCCCGATAACATAGCATTAGAGCAAGTTGTTAAATATTAAAAAATTAGACGACAAACCCATTTCCTTTTCAGAAAAATCTGGCTTTTCTTCATAGTGAAGTTTTGCATCTTTTCAAGCTTAAGCATCGAGAGGATAAGCTATACATAGGCTTAACTTGACCTAATGGACACGAGTAACTGCTGCAAAAAGCGTATTCGCAAAAAAGCATCATTTCATATGACGACAGAGCTTTTGAAAAACAGCCTAAAGTCGAAATGGTAACAACTTTAATAAAACTCCCTGCAAAAATTGATTGTAATTAAATAAAGAGTCAACGAACTTTTACAACGTTTTAAGTGAAACGATAAATAAATATCAATGATGTCGGGGTAACTAAAAATAAAGTATTTATATAAAAAATATAAATAAGAAATTAATTATTTTTAATAATGCCATAAAATAAAAGCTTGGAGACTTAACCAAGTTCATTTAGCCTTTTTTCACAGAAAAACAGACAATTGATGCTTAGTTAAGGGAGGGTGGAGGGATTTAAAAGCCATTAAAAGTCAGTTACTCATTCTTCACGAATTTTCAAAAATGTAATTTTCTTCTTGGAAAAGAAAGAAACTTATTATAAATATGTTCCCTGACATAATTAAGGAACGTTTAACGCAAAGCATTTCATAAATTACCAATTAAATGCGTGTCACGTGTCAAATGGGATGTATTAAATATTCATGTCCAACAATGAATTCAGCATCCAACAAGTCTGATAGATAAATTTCAATTATAGGCACTTTAACGTAGAATTGGTATCCAAATAAATGTTTAAAAAAAGGACATTTCATATTTTTATGTGATTACAGAATTGCACAGTATTTTTAAGGACCAATCAATTTAAAACCAACTCAAAAAGAAATATCATCGACTTGTGGTAATGTGGGTCGCAATAATCAATTTCGATTAACACAACAACCATAGAAGTTATTTACTTTTCTGCCACAAGTTTTGGATCTTTTTCAATTCATTGTCCATTTGACTCTGATTGATTGCATTGAAAGTTGTTGGAAAAATTATAAATTTTTAGATAACAGGGATTTTAGATTCTTTTATAAATCGTTACAAAAAAATTAAGATTTATTAGGAACAGTATATTAATATTTTTTTAATAAACTGTAATCGGAGAAAACTTTCTTTCCTTCCGAATTTAAAGACGTCTGCTTTTCCGTAACAGAAACTAATAATCCTTTAAGGTATCCGACTACCTTAAAAAAGAGGATTTTCACAAAAAATCACTTTTTTATTTTATTGCTTTATAATAAAACCCAATTTTTCTAGTTTTCAAAACTGTTTTGTTTTTGAATGCACGTCAAGCAGAACTTTAGTTATAGCTATTTTAGTAACAGATGACAGCTGTCCAACTTACGGAAATTACAAAAATGAAGCCGGTAGTTGGTAATAGTTTCGGTTCCATTTCTATTTGTGTGTTTATTTTTCTTCGATATTTAATTTTTAAAAGCTCTTAAACTCACGGCTAATAATCTGAATTATATTTTAATTAGATTTTACGTTTCGTGGTTACTGTATGTGGGTAACATGAAAAGTTAGCATATTTTCTGATAGTTTGTTTACATTTGAAGCGTACTTTCTATATCTTGATTTTGATTTGTTTTGAAGAAATTTATTGATTTCTTTCAAAAAAAGTTGTTATTTATTTTGATAAATTTATTGAAATGGGAAAAGGACGCATTTCTCGATCTAAGAAACGTAAATATTACGGTAATCAACATGCCACCAAAAGCGATGATTTGAGTAAAGTTGATTATACCATTTATTCAAAATTGTGTAAAGCAGATGAATCTATTACTTCAAGCTCTTCAAAATTATCGATTTCTATGGATGTCAAAAAATAACTGATGCCTTTGGATAAAAACAATCTGTGTGGCTATCGAATAATTGATATTGAGATCCTGATGATGATATTAGCTTCATTATGTTGTCTGGTTTGCTATGATAACAAATTGCATTTAGAAGAAAATTCTAGATTTGAGCTATTATAAATATTATAAAAAATATTTTTTACCTCTAATTAATAATAAAAACTATATTTAGACATATATATTAAAGTGTGAAAATACAGTAAGATGGTTGTTTAATAAAAAATTGTTCCTGTGTTAAATGCTTTATAAGTAGTAGACTTTTGATGTTATACACTAAATACTTTAAAATATCGCTAAATACATTAAAATATCGCTACGTCAAATAAAACTAAGAAAATGTGTGAAGGAATGAGCCCCCTATAAAATATAATAACTTCCTACTGACAAACATTCATAGTTTTTAGAAAAAATGTAATTATAAACTTTAATTGTGTTTTTCTCAAAATGAAAATTTTGCTGTTTTTTGTCTACGGAAAACAAGATAACTCAACTAATTATTATAAATTTGTCTTCAAACTTTCAGAGATTGTTTCTTGTATTGGTGGTTATATAACAGACCTCCAGAATTCAGATAACTGTATTATTTTTTGTTTTATGAGATATTTTGCAGTAGATAATGTGAAGAAAATGTGAAAAAAAATGGAAAAATATGCTTAACACTCCATAAATTTTTTTAATTTCATGATATCATTTAAGTTGAGGTTCATAACACTTCAGAGGGTTATACGAAACGGCTCAAAAAGTTTGATAGCTGCATGTACAATAGTTTTTTGTGTAGAGTGTTTTCCGTTAATGAGTTATTTTCATTAAAATTATCTAAAAAATACTCTTTAAACAAAAAATTTCCTGTATATTAAAATTTTCTCTATTAAATATGTTTATTTAAATTAATATACAATATAAATTGCAATAATGTTGTGAAAAATATTTATTTTTCAAAAATTTTGTCCCGAAGGTAGTCGGATACCTTAACACGTGAAGAAAAATTGGTTCGTACCATAAAACAAAGCAAGCTTGCTCCAACTTTGAAAATGCGTTAAATTGCACCAAATTTCCGTTCAAGTTGAACTCTAGTACAGCGGTTCCCAAACGGTGTTCCGTAGAACACTAAGGATACGTGAAAGGGTCACAGGGGTTGGTCCAAAAATTAAGGACTTAATTTTTTTTTTTCACCAGCGATGATTTTCGAAATCTGTAATTAAATTCATATCCGATTTACACTCATTATTTATTTAATATTTTCGCACTTTTAAGTAATTATTTAATTAAAATGCTTGTGAAGAAAGAAAAGTGAAATTGAAAAAATTCTAATAAATATATATATTGAATGAATAATGAAAATGACGCATATAAGAAAAATTGTATTATTTTGCATAGAATAAAAATAACCAAATTCAACAAAGAAAAAATATGTATCTCTAATAACAATTCTCAGCGCTTATTTCGGTTTCCCCCCGTCTTTATTTCAATGCAAACCTGGTTTTAGTTCATGTATATTTAATTTATAAGTTACACTAAAATCAAATTAGCAGACTGCGTGCATGTCCACGTCTGTTAATTTAACCGCTGATTTAATAGTATTAAAAAAAAATGATACGATGAAAAGAATTCATATTTTATTTATTCATTTCATATTTTCATAATAATAAATAAAAATTTAATAATTAAATATTTTCATTTATTCACTTCCGACAAAAGATGATCGATCCATAGCCTCAAAAAAAATTAAAAGATAGTATGGAATAGAAAAATAGGAATTTTATTTTGAGTCTTGTAATTTTTCCAATTTTTCCGCAAAACTCCCCCATTTACTTTAAAAATGAATTAAATTTTACAACAAACACAGTGTTAAGGTCAAAAAGCAATTTGCACACCAACTCGAATTTTTTACCAATACACGCGGCCAAATATATCTACTAGACTGGACCTTTCTGACATAGATCTGTTTGATTGACTAAACATACTTTTAAAACATGCAACGATTTATAAATCAACGTATTTAGCTCCTCGGGAAAGCCATTACATCGAATATCTCTTAAGGTTTCGTGTCCTTATTTGCGCTGCTGACATAAATAATTCCAAGAAGATAAAAACGAGAAAAACGTGCCACAAGAAAAAGGAAAATAAGGAACTATTTACGTACGAAAAACAAAACTGTAGACTTAGCCTTAGTGAGAAAGACCAAATTAAATGTTTTTTTTTTTTCCTTTCAAAGAAAGGATATTTAAGAGTAAGAAGCACTACATGTAGAAGTCCGAGAGGGGGGGAAACCCTTATAAAGAAGAGGCGAGTAAAATAAATAAAATTCTAGGAAATGAACAAACAATGAGTGAGTACTGGCCACATGTCCAGTGGCCGAGTAATTCAAGGAGAACTCATTTCAAGAGAGCAATAAAGAAAGGCTAAGTCCAAAGGAGTGCCTTAAATGGAAAGGGAGGGGGGAGGCAACGAGCAATTTCCAGAGCAATTCTAACGACTGTCAATTATCAGAGGGAACAGGCTCTGGGAATGAGGTGTCTTGGGACCACAAAAGGATGCGGATGGTTGGAATTGATACTGCTTGGCTGAATGGTGAAGGACCGGTTCTCATCCCGAAATTGAATAATGTTTTGTTCTTTCCAATTCCTGATGTTAGATGGGCTTTTAAATGTTGCAGGAAAAAATAGTATGTTGAAATCAAATGAGCAATTTTCAATCGGAAAAAAAAAATGCAACTAATTTCTTCATTAAGCAGAGAAGAATTTAAAGAATTCATAGTATCAGACATTCAATCTTGTTGTGCGCGTATCTCTTGCATGAAAATATGCAGAAGCATGCATGGCTTTCAGTAATCTTATTGCGTATAAAAGCATATTAGTAGAACCTGAAGTCAATTGAACATAATACATAAACATAAAAAAGGTGTATTCAGATAACTGATGTTTCTATCAACATAAATCGAGGTATAGAGAGAAATAAAAATTGTTTTTCTTTAAAGATTATATATATTGAGTAAAATATTAATATATTAATAAAAATTTTATCAGCTTGTTTATAGAACGAAATTGAAAGGTGCCGTTTTCTACGAATTTAACAGAAAGCCTAATTAAGAAGTTCAATACAATGATTTTTGTTAATAGATTTAGAATATCAATTTGATTAAACCAAACTCAGACTAGGAACTTAGGTTATTATTTTGAGACACGTAGTTCGTTATTAAAAATTTGCTGGGAACCCACATTTAATTGGTTATTTGCAATCTTTTTTTCTTCCGGGGTTTAAAAAATACAATACAAAGGCATACACAACATTGTTATTAAATACAAGGCAAAAATTTTACATGCTGGCATAATTATAGAACTGAGTAGATGAACACAATGTGAAAATTTTTGGTTTTTAATAAAAGGCTAACTCCTGTGATTCAAAACATTTATTTATTTATAACCGACGTTGAACAGCCAGCCCAATTTTGAGTTTACGACTACCAATGATCAACTCCCTAGCCTTGTAATTTTGAAACCAATCCAGAAGACAAGGGAACTCCTGGGCCAAGTATTGGGAGACATTTGCCTTCGGGGAGGACTTTTAGATGGAATTAATCATTCATTTGCATGGAGAGAGGAAACCACGAAAATCTCCCACGGTTAGTCAGGCAGGAAGTAGACTCGAACCCACTCGCCTTCTACTGAGGATATTTTACGTTTGCACTACAGTCGTTGCCAGCCGAGTACGGAATTCGTATCTCACGCAATTATTAAACCTTTTCCTGCCTCCAAACTTTCGAATAATTGATCGAATTGAATGCATTGTAATTTAATGTCACAAGAACAGGTGCATATTAAACATGCAGAAATTCATAGAACATACGTACACAAGTTAAGGAAATTTCAATCCAAATTTGATATATTTTTTTAAAGTTTTATCAATTTAGACCAAACATGCAGCTAAGCTTATTAATTCTGCAAAAACATTATAGAAAATAAATTCAATAAAAATGAAGACATCAATAACAGAAACTGTTTCAATCAAGTAATTTCGAGAAAGAAAAAAAAACTGACAAATTAACATTTCAACATCACCCGATAGATTAAAACGAAAATGAAGACATATACCTGAGGAAACGAAACAAAACAAAACAAAATAATAATAATAAAAAAAAAAAAAAAAAAAAAAACACCAAATGATACAGGAAACAGATTAGATAAAGCTAACCGAAAATAAAAATCCGAGAAAACATAGAGGTTACAAGATTGCAGTGGAAGAATCTCAATAATACAGAGCGAACAGGCCTCGAAATTATGTTTCGCATCTAAAGGGAAAAATCTTTTTCTTTACATAATAAAAAGAAAGACTAGTAGAGAAGTGATTAAATTTTGGGGCTGCGGCACGTGTTTCGTCTTGTTTTGCAATTTAGCTTTCGTGAAATCAGAATTTTTAAGATGGGATATTGTCAGGAAAGTTTCAGGGCCTTGAGGAAAAAGAACAACGAAGAATATGCATCTGATGTTGACAGTATGGACCCTTCTCTAGATGAAAATGAAAATTAGAGCTAGTTTGAACTCTTGTAAACAAACATAACTCGGAAATGCCAGAAAGTAAACAGCAAAACTTGTTTAGTCAGGGTTGCGCAAAACTGAAATAATTTTTAAGATTTACGGAAGCAACATTTAACCAACGTCAAATGTTATCAAAGAATTTCTAAAGCAAGACAAAATATTAATAAAATATAAAAATAAATCATTAAAAAATATAAATAATTTGGCTCAAACTATAAAATCCAGAAGAAATAAAAATATTCTAGGTGAAATATTTTCGAAAAAATATGCAATTAAAATAATTAAATTAAACACAATTTTAATTAAATTTTATTATAGAAACAACAATAAATTGATTCAGAACATTTCACTATTAATTTCAGTTCAAAATTATTTCCTTTAAAATTAGGCACTATTTTTAAAAATTGTAACAGTCGTTTTATAATTAAAAAATAAATAAATAAATAAAATAAAAAACCTCAGGTAAAAAATCATACTTTCAAAAATAGGAAAGCTTTTGCATTTATTTCGATATTTTAGAAGACTTTCTCCATAACTTGAGTGAATAACGCATGGAAAATAAATCTGATAATGTTAATTTTGGAAGATGAAAAAGCCACAAAACAAGATAATTGTCTTTTAAAATCAATCATAAAACAATTTTTGTTTTGAGAAGAATGAGCATATTAATAGATAAATCGGATGTAGAAACCATTAGTTTCTAACGAACAATAATTCAATACTCCAATAAGGATGTTTTTTTTTACTCGCCTCTTTTAAATGGAAGCAGCAGCTTTTGTAACTGGGATAATGAACCTCCAGCATCGATAAAAATCGAACTATAAGAACATCCCTCTGAGTTTAGAATAAACATTTGCGAAGGATAAATCGGTTTGTCAGTTAATCAGATTTAGACACTGATGCCATATTTTTAAAAGGAAGAAAATCTCTTCAGTATCGATAATCTTCTTGATTTTGGTAATTTGCAACGACACCAAATTCAGTGACCATGCTGGAAAGCAGATGAACAGAAAGTGGAAGTAATGAGACAACAAAACTATGCCAGTTTAGTTGCTGGTTGATAGAAAAACATATTAAAGAAATTACTATGAAGTACTTCATATTCAATGTACTCGTAAATAATATATCAAATAATTGATCTTGAAGTTTTTCAACCATCAACAACGTCGGTACACAATACCTATTGATAGCAATAGGCGAAATCATTCTCGTCGCTTTACGTACATAAAATTTTATCGCCATTTGATTTAATTTAGCAGATATTTTTTCAATCGCATGTGTTGAAATTAATCAAAAAAGTGCCCATTTAATTCAAAGCAATAGAAATGCTTAACATAGAGTTATGTTTAAAAAAGATTACCACGATAAACCGTAAAAAAATGAAAACACTCGAAAGATTTACTAATGAATATTTTAAGTTTCGAGCAAAACATAATTTTTATTTTAAAGATAAGCATTAGTTTAAAGTATACATTCGAGGTTAATGAGGAAAGAATGTGAATATAATATTTCTAAGTATCTGCACATACAACAAATTTTAAACATAAACTGAATTAAAACTAAGCGAAGAAAAATATCAAAGGACGTTTTCAATTTAAGCGCCGAAATATGTTGATAAGCGCAACATTTGAAAAAGCAATATCGAACCAAGCTTAAAGTCAATTTAATTAACAAAAGTGAGGGAAGGTAATTCCCCATTGATGCAAGTAGGAAATTCCCTGTCAAGAAAGCAATCAATGGCCATTAAAAAGAATGGCACCGTACAGAAAACAGAAGTTGCAAACCACTATGGCGTAAAATTCTTAAAAGACTTCAAAAGATTTTTCCGATAATCGTCGAGAATGTGCAGGAAGGTGAGATGAAAACGATGGCAGCCAAAAATCGGGCAGAATGGAATAAAAGGTCTAAAAAGAGAGTGTTGGCAGAACCTTTTCCGGCTTCAGCAAAAGAGGGTCAGTGGTCCCTATTCAAGCTCCATTGCCAAGATAACGACGACACTCTAAAGGCAATCCATTTCTCACACGGCCTGGAAAAGTAAAGGGGGCTTGTTTGTTGGGAAAAAGAATCGATTTTACAAGATTTATCTCCTCCTACATTTGTAACACTTTTCAGCCCCAGGAACCATCCCCATTGCTCTAAGTAGGCTGACACTCGCATACGAGTGACTTTTTTTCCCAATCTCCCATTTCATACGCTTCAAGTATCACTATAGCTATCTTTTAAATTTCAGAGGAACTATTTTTTTTTTCGTGCATTTTTTATAGCTGTACCATAAGCAAAGTTTTGTGAAATATTTTTAGATAACCTGGACATGTTAGATGACAAAATGCCGCCAACGTAATCAGTTTCTTATCTCATAGTTTGTTGCTAGCATATAGTAATATAACACTTTAATTTGAATCAGGGAAAAGTTTCAGTCATTTGACGAACTTAGTAAACCGTAAGACGAAATAAAAACATAAAAAAAAGGAGGAGATATCAAGTTGTGAGGAAATGAAAATATATAACTTTAATACTAAAGAATATTTCAGCAAGTAAATGGGAGCATTTTAAATCCCATCTCTTCCGAACTTGTAAAAGAATGAGCAATAAGTGATACCTGTACGAAAACTAATGAATCAAAAATTGAAAATCACGGATGGGGGGATTGTTTATGTACGTGTGACTTGATTCTGAGGAAAAACAAATTTCAAGGCATCCGCCTTGAAATTTTCGTTTTTCTCAAGAACGGCTTATCTTCACACCGTAATAACTGTCGAGGAACACCATTTTTCACGCGTTCGATTTGCCAAAATTTAGTAATCCTTAAAATGCAACAGATGACGATCCAATTGTCATATCCGCAAATAAAAAAAATGGACATAAATTGTTTCCCCCCCTTGATCTTCAATTGATATTCATTAAATTAGATTTATTAGATTGGATTGATATTCATTAAAAAAATTCATTTAAAAATACACATAAACGTGGTTATCAAACATAATGTGAGAAATCGTAATCCAAGGAGCTATAACAAAAAGTAATAAAAAAAGGGTGATGAATTTAACTTCATAGCAGGATAGAACATAATACTGAGCTTCATAAGAATTGTCCAGAAACTATGTTTTAAAAATAACGTTGAAAAATTATCCAGATATTTTTTTTCCAAAACAGCCCAATAATGGAGCCTTAAATCGACCGCCTCTAAGCGTTAAGTATCACTATTGGCTACGTCAGCAAGAGCTAAAACCATAAATTTCTAGATAAGATAAAAGAATGGATTTAAATAAAAGTCCCCTACATTCAACGTGGAAGTTGTTCACCCGTTGAAAATACAGCAGTAAATATATAAATGAAATCCTCATTTTTTTTCCCTATAAAAGAGGGTTTTTTATAGATGAAAAAGATATTTCAATGTGATTAATAGAGTTTTAAAAAACGCTTGTCCTTTTAATCAAAGGAGAACAAGAGGAAAAAAAAAAAGCTTAACGCCTAGCCAAACGCTTTTTATTCTGCTATAGACTTTTAAAATGTTATGTTTATGCATCTCCAAGATCAGATATAACATTTTTCATTGTGTTTTTCACACAAAACAGTCATCGCCATATTTATTCACCAACAATTATAAGATTTTGGAACAGATCCGGCGAAGCGACAAAAAAATAAATATTAATTTAATGAAATTGAAAAACTCTGCTTTGCTTTAAGAAATTACCTAGTCATTTTCAACATAAAATGTTAAAAAGAAGTTGCCAGAAAACTTTTCTCAGTTTTGACAACAAAGAAAAACTTTCTACCAAATCCCAAAACTAGTCATTAAACTAACATTAAACTGAAGAAGAAGCAGCAAATGTCGAAAGATAATTTATGTCCCAAAAGAAAGAAATGAAAAAGAGAAACCTTTCAACTGTCGACTTCTGCTACTAGTGGAGCTCCAAAATCCAAAGAAACTGGAGATATATAACTTAATAAACTCTCCTGGATTCACAAGAACATAAGAAGTGAAAAAAAGAAAAAGAAGATCAATATGGAAAGAAAAGAAGAAAAAAATGCACGCATTTCCTGAAGAACAATGTATCAAATAGAGAGGAAAAACCAAGATGCTTCAAACGTGAATAAAGAATGGGTCACACTAAGTGATTAAGTGAACAATGATCCGGTTTTTAACATTTTGGTATTTCTGTTTTCTTAAACAATTAAGTTAAGATACATTGTGACAAAGGATATTTCTTTTTATAAATATGTTATCGGAAAATGAGTATAACCAGTCTTATGAGTAGAAGTTTTTTTTTTTCTACTAGTGTAAAGAAAAAGTATCTGAACATATTTGTGCAAAAAAAAATCCTAAAGAATATGGAATCCCTGGAAAAATATAGAATTTTTATGTGAATGAATATTGTTTAGTTTTCTTCTACTCTTGAGTTGATAGCTCGTGGTGGGTCTAGGCATTTCAGAGAATTTTCTTTCTCCATGTTAACGTAAGGAGAATTATAAGTCCGGAATTGCCTTATTCATTCAGTAATCAATCATTATTTTTGAATATTTTTTCTTTTAAATTATTCATAGAAATGCGCCTGATTGAGCTTAGTTATCCTAAGTTTAAAGGTTATAAATAACTTGAAATTTAAAAAACTTTCAAGTTTGAAAAAAGAATCATAAAGAAATTGCTTTAACCTCTTGACGCTGATAAGACACCAAGGTCCCTTATATGTATAAAAAAATCTATTTGTTACTAAACAAATCTCTTAGATTATCGAAATTATATTTGCACTAAAATATTACCCCCCCCCCAAAAAAAAATTTTACAAAATATTTTTCAATGATGAATAATGATGATTAATATCAACTTTTCAATGATGAATAAATATCAGCAAATAAGTGCAAATTTGAAAAATTATTGTTTGGAAGTGAGCCGTGTTTGGGAGACTTAAACGCAGAAAAAGGCACCAGTGTTTCATAACAATAAATTTTTAAAATGCTAAATATAATATTTTTACACTTATTTTGAGCTAATTTAAAACAAAATAATGGAAAAAAAAGTATAAAAAAATGTGTTTAATAAAAATTTCGCGTCAAAGGGCTAAGTCAGCCTCGAAGGAATAGTGTTTACATCGAAATAAAAACAAAACTAGCAATTTTTGAAAAATTTAATAGGACAGTAGAATTTATGACACCTTTAGTTTTGCATATAGATTCTAAGTTCATCAAAATTAAACTAATCTACTCTAAAAGAACGTTAGACGATGTTATTTTTCTCAAAAGGTTAATCAAGCTTCGAAGAGTCTGTGTATTCTCGCTAAATTTCATCAACTAAATTCATTTCCCTGAGTCACTCAAGATAGAAAGGAATTTTACACAATATTTCCCTCGTTAATTTTGTTTCGTCAGGGGATACGTTGCAAAATTCCAAACGCCTCCACATTACACCACCTCCACTAGATATATTCCAGAGATAATAATCTAGCTAAATCCTTGCCCATGACCGAAAATGGAAAAGGGCCGCAGAGGGTGTTGGACTAGACCAAGGTAAATATTTTCCCAGAGATTTTCTCTCCAGCACTGAGCTTTTAAGCAACATATTCGGTAGCAGACAGCCATTAATGCCGATGAGGCAAATAATGACCTCCGCCGTCAAATTCAAACAGCTTTTCTATTCCGTCAGAGAAGAGATCCACACTGGAAGCGATAGTGTCAAGTTTCATCGAGATGGCATTTTACATTATAATATATTCGAAAACATAAGCTTGAGGGGGACTAAAAGCTAGATTACGAACGGGGTATTCTTGACACGAACGAAATAATTGCAATTATCAGTTCGGAAATAGGCTGATCTTAGTAGACAGAGAAATTACAGAATCGCATAATCCCATGCATAGTGCTCACAAATATGGAGAGAATGAAGCTGGCAAGGGAAACGAGGATTAATGAATCGCCCTATCAGTGAGCTATATGGGTGTACACAAAATCCTTAAACATGAAGGTCACAAGTTGGCCGTTTTATCTCGAATTGAGATGAAAACCCAGCAAATAAACATACATGACACTAAAAAAAATATATAATAGTTTAAACTATTCTAATTATATTAATTTAGGAGTCAATTAAACCATATTCATATTTGCTGTATATGTAAATTATAGTATTATAATATATTATAACATTATAAATTAAATTTAAAACTGGAAAATTTATTGTAGTTTCTCAGTTTATATATGTATATATATTACTCAGTTTTCATATTGTTATAATATATATTACGTAATTATAGAATTTCGTAAATTTAATCGCACAATACTGCGGTTCAATTTGAATTGAAGTTTGGTTAAAATGCAAGTTGTCATAAATTTGCATCTTATCATGGTTTGACATTGAACTGGTTTTGCTGTCAGAATATCTTAGATTCCAGTTTGAAAAATCGATTTATTGAGGGGTAAAAATAGGGTCAGACGAAAAAGTAGGACAACTGGTTGAAAATCTTTTACAGAGTGAGGAAAAAAAAAAACAAACTTGGTCCTATCCATTGGCGAACAATGTCTTCGCTCAAATAGAAATATAAATGAAATAAAGAAAAGAGTAAACAAGAAAAAAAAATTTGTTGTTCAGATTTATTGTACCGCTAACGAAGCAAAAGGAAAGTAGGCCAAACTTTCGTTTAGTTAAGAGCTGATTAACTGATTTCTCATAAAATATAACGAAAAAGAAGTACCGAAAGCTGCTTTTTGAATCACAATTAGAAATTTAACTTAGTTTTTTCAAAATCGATAGAATCAGAGGATACGTCTTTTCAAGAATCTGAATCAGTTCAAAAAGTATTGCCCGATACAGTTCAATACCGTTCCTAAAATAATCGGTAATTTTGGGTTATTAAAAATTTGAAACGTAGTAAGAAATTTGTTCACATAAAATTTTTAATATAGTATTGACTGGAATTTAGTTGTTCCCGTGCTTAACAGACTTTACATTAAAAAGTAAAACATTGGAAAGTAGTTAAAACAGAAACTATTAAGAGGTCGGAAGCTATACCAGGAGAGAAGCTTTTCACCGCAAATTCTATTTCAACTCCATAGCTAATTTAAAATGTAAATGAAATAAAAAGTGAGTTCAAACAAGCGTAGAGCAGGTCATGAAGTTTCAATTGAAGAAAAAAAAGTTCAAAATATCAAAATGCAGTTACATTATACGAAGAGACTCCATTGCGGAATTCTAAATTATCTTTCCATAATTTGTTTCTCCCATGGATATGGAGTCCTCTTTGCGGTACGACACCATGTTGACGATATAATAGTTGAAATATACGTATGAACAGACAAATTTATCAACAGAAACAGATTCATAACAGAACTTTAAGGCAAGTTTAAATTAAACTTTGAGCTTTTTTTCACAAGTTACATTGGTTGCAATAGCAGAGGTAGACATCAATAATATTTCTCAACTTAAAACTATCTCAGTAGCATGTTTTACCGACTTTTAACAAGTTATAGATTGCTAGCACATTTTAGATCAAATCAATTTTGTTTTTAACATTCTGAAAACATATATTCTTTAGTAAATGTGTAGATCTTAAGATATAAATTGCTTTCCAAGTATCACTCTGAGGAGGAGGTTAAAATATTGGAAGTAAACCAAGATAAGAACAAAAATTTGTTTAACAAGAGAAATTGGCAAAACAAGAACGAGAATCAATTTTCCATTAAGAAGCATAACCGTTCAAGAAATACCTAAGAAAAAGAGAAACAACACTTAAAGGATAAACAGAAAAAACTAAAATGGGGGCTAGCAGAGTCCAATCAATCTTGGGAAAGTATCCAACCTGCTACTTACAGGGCTTTTCCAACAAGCGGCTCGTTCCGGACAAGTTCCTAAGACTTTCCTCTGCGCAGTTAACTCAATCCCTGTTCTTTGCGTGTTTTCTCCTCAGGCATAAACTTTTTAAAAACAATGTAACAAGAAGGGGAATATATATATATTCACGATAAAATGGAATGGTTGGAGGACCGGAAAACAGGAAGTTTGATGCAGAAAAGCAAAGCCCGAACAGCAAAAAAAATAGAGACTATATTTTCGAGAAACAGGAGGGATAAAAAGAAATTTCTTACAAATGAGATGACTTTTTGTATACATTTTGTAGATCGAATCTTTCTACTTTTAGCTAAAGATTTAACTTCGATTTTTTTTTTCTTTTTCTCTTTAACTACTTTGTTCGATAAATATTCCGAACTCATATGCAAATCCAGGAAAAAAATTGCAAAACACGGAACGTGATAAAACATTTTTTCCCTTTAGCTAAAGGGGAGTTTTTTTTTCCCTTAAAAAAAAAAAGGTCGTACTTTTATACAAGCATAAATTTGATTCACCTAAAAGAAATCATAAAGCAAAAACAAAATTAAAAAGAAGAAAAAAAATGCAGTCTAAATATTCTTGAAGAGTGTCACCATGGAGTTGTATTGAATTTACCGGCGGCTATTCCGAAATTGCTTTAAAAAAAACTCGTCTTTAATCCTATATTTAAACAGTTTTAGGTTTTAAAAAAGTGGAGTACTAAACGTTTATTAACTGAAAGATTACTCTCAATTTCAAAATAATAAAAAAGCAGAATACATAAGCATAGGCGATTTAACAGAGCCTTAATATATTTAACAAAAAAAAAAAAAAAAAAAACCTTTAAAAGTTTTTTATCTGCTTTTTACCTTCAACTTAAAAATATTTGGCTAATACCTTTTAATTTCATAGCAAATTTCTAAATTAATGTGCTGCTTACGAGACTTTTTCGTAGAAGAAGAATACAAAAATGAAAATTTAATTTACAAAGATCAACGATAATTTAAAATATAGTGCAAAAAAAATTAAAAGACTTCATGTGTAATAAATTAAAATCAATATACATTTTCAGTTATGAATAGAAAAAAAAAAAAAAAGTAAATATTAAACAAATATGAAGAGAAGATGAGAAAAGCCCCTTGTCGTAAAACAAATTGCTTTCCCGCAATACGAGAAAGAGAGAACGAAGAAGTGATGCTCTGAGGGAAAACTTCAGATATTAGGTGCAGGGGTCAAAAGAATTCAAACAGGTCGCGAACAAACAAATTTTATAACATGCAAATTGTTCGACAAAGAATTTTGCATCAAAACTGTTCTGATTAGAAATAAATTTCTGCCTTGAGTGTTTTTTTTTTTCTTGTGGAAGTAAGCATGCAAATTTTAGTTATTTAAACCCTAAAACCAAATTTTCTTTTAAAGCAAAGTACTAGTTTTAGGGAATAAATTATATTCTGTCTGGATAAATACTTCTTTTTTAGTTTTTACACCGACTTCCACAGCTGGCAATATGAAAAATAAAATAAAAATACATATTTTACGAAGCAATATAAATTTTATGCAGACGATTGGATGATATTAATATTTTAGGCGAGGAAAATTGAGAATTTTCATAGTTAATAAAATATTAAAGCAATATAGCAGTAGTAACTATAACTTTACTATTTTACATTTATAATTGATATTAAAAAAGACATGAATGTAAAAAATGTTTCTCATAATGTTTTATTATATTTTTTGAATTCATAATTCTGAATAGATATATATACTGATTTAATTTTGGATAGTTACAACAGATATTTTAATTTCTTACACAAAAGCTTGAAGCTGATTACAACAGTATAGTTTGCGTCATTATTTAATAGTAATACTTATATAATTACGCAAGTAAACAGAGTAAAAAAAAATAATAAATTTAGATACCGATTTCCTCCGAAACTTTAAAAACCACGTTAATCAAGAACCAAGAGAAATTCAGATTAAATTAAGCGACCAAGAGAAACTGTAAAATTCATGTACAGTTAACAGTTAAACATTCCTTATTTCAATCTTAAGTAATCTCATTAAATTACAATGAATCAAGTTAAGAAAAGAATCAAATACAGCAGCTTTCACACGAAATAAGCGGAAGGACTGGGAATAAACTAGAGCAAAAGCAGATTCGTCGAATTGCAGTAGAAGATCTAGGAAGCGTCCTAGTAGTTAGTCAAGAAACAGCTTCGAATAGTTCGGAGGGATTAAAAATCAATATCCGTCTATCTGCGCTACCCGGAGTCCTGAGTTCGTTGCACAGATCAAATGCTCAGAGCAAATTGATATTTCATGAGGATAATAAAAAGGAAAAAAAAGTTCGGGAAAAAAATGGAAAGCAAGGAAAGAACGATAAAATAGCGAACTAGAAATAACGAAGTGACTATAAATTCTACAATAAATCTTCTTGTTTAGATAAATCTCAAAGAAAAAAAAATAAAATCTGACCATTTGTTTAAATAGAAACATTAAATTAAAAGGAAAAAAAAATCTAAAGAATCTAAAAATCCAATCTTTAGATAAAAATACATCTAATCACATTAATCTGTTATTAATGTGAATTTAATTTATTTTATTTTATATATTTATAACCGTCGATGAACAGCCACCCAATTTAGAGTTCACAACTATCAATGTTCAACTCCGTAGCCCAATAATTTTGAACATAACTCAGAAGACAAGAGATCAAGCAGTGATTCTCTTGAATTATCAACTCCTAGAAATTTGCCTTTGTGGAGGATTTTTTGATGAAACTAACCCAAATTTGCGTTACATGGAGGGAAAAAGCCTGACGGCAAGGGGACTCTAGCCCATGATCTGTCTACCACTGAAGATATTTCAAGTGAGCACAGTGGTCTGTGGGAGCCGGGTGCAAAAAAGTTTCAATTGTTATAATTTTAGACATGATTGCCATCTTTAAAATGATGTAAAAAAAATTTATACATTGAAATTCAAAAATTCTCCACAATAATTAAATAAAAAAATGCGTAAAAAATATTTTGTAAAAGTTAATTTTTACGCGGAATTATCTTTGGACAAACGAATTTTATAATTATGTGCAAAAATTTTTCAATTTGTTTAAAAAGTTCAAGCTATGGTGAAATACTCAAAAAAGTAAAATTAACATTAAGGACTCTAAATTTTGAACCACTCTTCTGACCAAAATATTGGGACCCTATTTCCCTGTCTATATTTTGGGGGTCAGAAATCCGAATCCGTCGAAATTCAAGGAAAGTACGTTTTCGCGCATGATTTTGAAACTGAAAACATCGTTCCCCTATCGAACTCATAAAATTCAGTTCTAGAACGTGCATACTCGAAGATTAAATTAAAGGTTATTCGGTGTTGTTCGTTTTTTTTTTTTTTTTTGCAACCAAACTGATTACCATTTTAACCATTAATCAACCATTTTAATCTTCATTTATAGGACCATGTATAAATCTTCCGAATAATCTGTAAAAGTTGACAGATCAGAAAAGATATATCAGAGATCTGTCTAGGTTTTTCTGAGAGGTACTTATTTCGTGAAAATTTAGTCATAATTTGTGAAAAATTAAAAATTACATTAAAAATCAACAGAAAAATATGGCAAAAATATGGATTTATAGTTTCTTACGGGATACAAAAATAAAATTTTAAGAAAAAGTATTTTGTGAAACTACCGTTTATCCTAAAGTTGAATTTGTAAAGGTACCGCTAAACGGTAGTAAATTTGGCCTGGACAGACCCTTGTAATGCATCAAAAAATTCTCAACTAACAATACATATTGCGAAAGCAAATTATGTATTAATTTTTTTCTTTTTTTGTCTTAGACAACATGTCAGATGGGTACTTATACTCCAATGGAAACAAGCATTTCACTCAGAATAAGAAGCTCTTTAACTAAAACAACACACTCGCGACATAAAGCTTTCGTTTTCAGTAGGAATACATACCACCTGGAAAATATTCTGAGTGACTCGATCCACATGCCATTGCTTAATGCAAAGATATGCCTTCAGCTGCACCAGCTTAAACAGAGATGGGAGAGGTCAAATATTTCCCATTATGGAACAAACCTCTGTTATCTCAATGTAGTGAGACTCTCTCGGGACATCCTATGTTGTCCGGATAATATCTTAAAATTCTGGACAAGAGGAAAACAAAGGAATAACTGGAATCTTTCATCGATCGAAAAGATGGCCTTCATCAGACAACGAAGAAACACAAAACGAAGGTACAAACAACATTTCGCAGTTGTTACGCAAGGGCACATTTGGTATGGTCTCGGGGTTAATGGACCAAACAAGAGTCCCTCGGAATTATCACGCCCCACTGCTTGGAATCATGGGCACGTACTGGTAATACGTCACTGAACTAGTAGAGATTTGTGTCTTAAAAAAAAAGAAGTACAGTTAAAGAACTTTTAGACAAGACGAAAAATGTAGAGAGGTGATTCTATTTAATCCCAAGAAAACTTCGCCAAACCTTTCAAGAATATTTTTATCAAAACGAAATTGGGTGCCTAGGAAGGCCACCGTTAGGAGTAGGTTTCGAAATGTTAAGAAATGGCATTTATTTTGTCAAAGTAAGCGACGAGTGTTCATAGTAAGTTCGAGTGGAAAAAAAAAATCATAATCCTAAAATATTTGAAAAGTATCAAAAGGACTTCTTTGGAATTTCCATATAAATTTTATGCTTTTCAGTTTTAATGAAAAATAAAATGAATAATAATGCAGAAATGTTTGAAAAGCACTAAAAAGACCTTTTTAGACACACACACACACACACACACATATATATATATATATATATATAGTAG
>NC_092204.1:71464735-71500572 GCF_043381705.1 Parasteatoda tepidariorum
TTAATATATATATAATGGTTTTAAAGCGTTCTAACCAAACATTAAAAATTAGAACAGAAAAAAGAAGTGAGAAACAATAAAACTTAAAAAAAAAAAAACCAAAGAACTAACAAAAATTTTTTACATCGCTTAATTAAAAAAAAATAATAATAATACATACAAATCTTCAATTTACTAACGATATCTAATTAAATGTGATATTTAAAATAGTAGAGACGGAAATTCCGTTGATTTATTCCAAGAAAAGAGATCTACCTAAAACTTAAATACTTTTACAAGAAAATCTAATGAGTTAAAAAAAAATCATTTGCGAATCAAAACAATTATTTTATACAAGAAGAAAACATGAGCAATTGAAAACCGAGTAAACATTTGGAGCTAAAGAAAAACTTCTTATTTTAAGAAAAAAGTTTGAGAAAAGAAAATTTTAATTGGAAGAGGGATTATTTTTTGTTAGAAAAAAATATATATAATCATTATACTTTATTTTAACTTTCTAAGTTTGTACGACATTTTTAAAAACACAATCTTAATATAAGTTTCTGTGGAACTATATTTCAACAATTAATTTTAAGTAAAGAAAATCTCATAACTTTTAATTCAATTTAAAACTCATTTTATCAATCTAAAGATTGATAAAATGAGTTTTAAATAGATTGATAAAATGAGTTTTAAATTGATTGATAAAATGAGTTTTAAATTGATTGATAAAATGAGTTTTAACTTGCTAATGCAAACATTTTCAAAATGATGTACTTCATTTTAAATAATAATAAAAAAATAGTATTTGAATAAGGTAAAGATACGTCAAATTTCGAAGGAAATATGTGTTTGAAATAAATAAATCCACAATTTAAAAAAAAATCTTCATTTTCTTAAAGCTTGTATCAAAATAATCACAAGATATGAATCTCACTACCTATTTTCATTAATTTTTTTAAAAAATAATTCTCAAAAACCTCAATGGTAACAAATGATACTTTTTACTTAACATTTATGTAATTTTGTAAATCACACTAGCAAAAAATATATTTTGTAAAACTCAAACGACTTTTCGAATTTTCATTATAACTATTCAAATTGAAGTTTAAAAAAGAAGAAACACATAAAACTTTGAAAAGCGAAAATCTATAACTATTATTTACTCGAGGCACAAGTACTGAAGCAAAAATATGCCTAGTACAAAGAAATCCCAAAATTACACTTTTTACTGGTTCATGCCATTTCTAACCTTT
This sequence comes from Parasteatoda tepidariorum, assembly GCF_043381705.1. Lineage (NCBI taxonomy): Eukaryota > Metazoa > Arthropoda > Arachnida > Araneae > Theridiidae > Parasteatoda > Parasteatoda tepidariorum. Next base: position 71,465,971 of record NC_092204.1, read on the forward strand.
ACAAAAATCGCTAACACAACTATGGTAAGTTAAAATCATTAAATAAATACCTGTTTACTTTTTTTTGTTGTCTTTTCTTAAAGTTTAAAGTATTAAATTTAATACAACGAAAAAAATAAACAATCAATCAAATTCATAGTTAATCTACTGACTAAAGAGCAACTAAGTTACAATACACTGAACCAAGTTAAAATTACTAAGTGACTTGTATCGAACAAAGGTTCCATTATCCGGTCACTTAGTAAGTTAAGTTATATGAATTAGAGCAACCACTGTACACATTTGACACTGCTGCCTAAATCCCCTATCGTCATCGAGTCAATATGTACCTCAAATGGGTATGGCATAAGGACCAGGTAATTACCAGACGTACCGATCAACAATCGATGGTTGAATTTATAGTCTTCGAAGTCCAATTTCCGCCCCCTACTTCGTGATATGTAACATTTCAAGCGATGGGCGAAGAAGCCATCGATGTCGGGCGAGCATATTAAAGGCGGGTACATTCTGAGATGGAACATTAATAATCAGAGGCAAAGGAACACTGAATCTCACTTAGAATATCCAAGGGAAAATATGCTTTCTTTTTGCGCTAATAACGCTGGTGAAAGATGGTGATGGAATTTTTGAGAGAGGTTAAGTTTGTCGATACTCGTTGCGACTATCCGCTTTAGCAAAATGAGATTAACGGCGCTTTGCTAGCTAATTGCCTGTTAAGCTCACTAAAATTTCGGCAGTCAACTAAGGAGGGTGTTGAAAATGTAAATGGGGCATCAAAGTTTGGGAAGAAATATTAACTTACTGTTTACTAAAACAATGTGTTAAGATTCTAGATGTTAATACAACAGCTACAAGGCTCTAGAAACGTTAAATAGAAAATGACAGATATACAATACAAAATAGACAGAGTAAAATAAAGCTTCAAAAATATTTAAAAAAAACAAACATAAGATATAACTAAAGATGTATTAAAATATAATTTTAAACAGATCGAAGAAAAAAATATCCGAAAAAGAGGAAGATGAACAGACGAGAACTGTCTTTAAAGTTAGGTAAATGACAATTTTAATTTTAGTTGACTAATACCTTCGTTTTGTCAACCAATTATATGCTAAGTAATTGCTAAATATAAATAATTTATGTTTATTTCGCATCTTTAAAACACATGAGTTTCAAGAAATAACGGGAAAAAAAGGGAAGTCAATTAGAATCTTAGATAACAATTTAGAAATCTCTTTACAAATCGCTTTGGAAGTGATTTTAATGAGTAAAACTATACTGTATTCATTGCCAACTTATTCTCTCACAGCATTTTAGTTTCAGGATGAGGTTTACATGAAATCGAGACAGACTTATTTATCTTATTTTATTTTATAACCGTCGTTGAACAGCCGACCCAATTTGATGGGTTTACGACTACTTAAGTTCAACTCCGTAGCCTTGTAATTTTGAACCAATCCAGAAGACAAGGAAACTCCTGGATCAGTACCCCCAGGGGTATTGATTTGTTGTGGGAACATGGAGGACTTTGAGACTCGACAGATTTAACGTGCATCAGTCACCATTTACTACACGGAGAGTCTTCGGCCGGCGAGGATCGAACCCACGACCTCTTGGATATGGGCCCAGCGCCCTACCGACCAGGCTATCCCGGCCTCAGACTTATTTATCGAACTGATTGCCCCCCCCCCAAAAAAAAAAACAATTAACCTCACCCCACTCACTCAAAAAGCGGGAAATGAAAAATATATTGCCGCTGATCGATAAAACACATTTTTTATACTATTAACCAGCGCAATTTGCAACAAACAACTTTCAAAAATATTTCGAATAAAACAAACAAGCTTACACATTGTAACGGAAAATTGATACATTTCTCAACAGATTTGTAAGCTTCCAGCAATAATTTAAAAGCCTTATTTTTCAATATTTTTAACGACAAACACTTATGCGTGGAGATGAACGATGAAAAATAGCTGCGGTACACGGTCTCTCCCAACAACAACCAAGGCAACAACAACTGTTAACTTGAGACGTATTACTAGATGAAAATAAAAAAAAGGAGAGAAAGAAAGTTCCAAGATTAGGCGAACAATTAATGAGAAAGGAAGGCGACTCGAAAGGCATTCAGGTTGATTAGCAACCAATCTGTTGGGCGAATGTTAACAGCAAACAAAGCTTTTCTTCCCTCAAAATGTTCGATACTCCCCCACACGAAAAATCTGAGAAGCCAATTTAAAAGTTAGAGTCGGCGATCATTAATAACTATCCGAGTCGGAAAAGGCTTTCGGCTATATTTATCTGCACTCTTTTCGAGGCAATTAAGAAGCATCGACAGCAAATTAGCACGAGAACGAGAGTAATTTTTCAGCTTTTGCGGTTGAATAACGTGACTTGGAAGACTAATGACTCGAAAGAAGCAATTTATACCGCCCATTAAAATGCCCGAGAAGAGTACAACTATTTGAAAAAGGTGATTTTTAAGAAAAAAAACCACTGTCTTAACGGGGAAGATGCACAGCATTTTCCATGGAAAGCAACCACTTAATGCACAAGCAAAACCGATGAAAGAAAAACTGTCATCTTACAATGTTATTCGAGAATGAGATCAATAATAAACATGACACGTTTAAAAATACTATTTAACAAAATTTGTAGAAAAGGATTTCTTTCTTTGTTTTTAGATGCCCTGAAAACTAAGTAATGACACAAAATTTGACTTCGGGAGAAAATACCTAACGGTATTAAACTGATTTCCTATTTATTGAACTAATAATAATATATATTTTTGGCACTAAAAAAGAAAGAACTATTTTCTTGACCAGAGTAAAAGCTAATAATGATTAAAAAAAATACAGCCCATGAAAAAAGTACAGAGCCGATGTTTAATTGGTCCAATGGCACAATATATGTAAATCAAAACGAGTAGCAAGTTATTAGAAATTATTAATTACTACTTTTTAAAAAAAAATGACAATGTTTTACTATTCTAAAGAGCTAGAAAAAGTGCAGAAAAAGCCTTGTATCTCCAGATAAATAAAATAAAAAGTTATACAAAAGAGTAATTCGTTTATTTTGTGTCCTAAGTGGGGCTGATAATTAACTCGCTTAAACGTGGAAAATTTAGAGCGAATATTTTAATAATGCTGTAAAAGAGGGTACACGCAAACGATTGACCTTGTTGGTTAAGTATCGGATTGATCTCTAAACTTTCTATAACTTTCCCGCAAAGGCAAGATTCAGAATTTTTCCCTGGGGCCTATATATATATTTTCCGTTGTATGATGCCACGCTACTATCTTTTTAGGAAAGCCAAATAAATAAATAAATAAAACAAATAATAAAGTACATGATGGAAATATTAAAGTGATTCTAAAAAAGTTTTAACCGTCAAAATAAATCAGAAAACCTTTTACTCAAAGCTGTAGCAACCTCATTTGTAGCACAATGAAAACTTAAATGAGATTTATATTCGTAGATATTACGATACTACACTTAGAAACAGATCGAGAGATCGGCCAAGAAACATCTGCTATTAATTATATACATATACAAAATGCAAGAATATAAAAGTTGAAAAGTAAAACAATAAAACAGAAATAATTACAAGCCACAACAGCGTCACGCTACCGTGTTTGTCAGTGCTTTCCATTTTTGTTCTCTATTTTGTGGATATTTATTATTGTGTAGTGTTTTAATGCTGCTTGGATTATTCCTGCTTTTCTATCATGTAATTTGTTTTGATTTACATTTTCTTCAAATATATACATATAAATATACATGCACTAGTTTAAAAGGAAGAAAAAAACAATCTCTTTCACTAATTGCTGCTTACATTTCCTATTTATCTACATTAACGATAATTCAAGACTAAAATGCGGACCTTAAATTACTCTTGTAAATCCATTACTGCATAAGTTGTTTCATATAGCATACGCGGTTGAAGGATTTACTGAATCAGAAGTAAAAGGGATGACGATAGACAAAGAGAGTCAGGCAAGACAAAATTTTAATCAATCATTTTTAATGCTCCAAAACTCTAGCCAGGCAAAGTCTTAGATGGAAGGAAAATTAAAATCACAGAGGTGAAAAAAAATGGTAGAAAAGAGAACTTCGTATTTCTAAGAGCCACAGACCATCTTCAAGAGGTAATTAAGAAGAAAGTAATTAGTCCAAAATACCATTTAGTCATTCTGATTAAACTCTCTTTTATAAATCCTTGCTTTGGCTATCAAGTAAAGGAGAATCGGGATTGGAAGAACCAGTGATTCAGTCCAAATCCCCAAAAGCTCCAGTGCGCCTTTTGTGTAATGCATCAATTGTCTGGAGTACACCAAATGATTTAGAGGAGAAAAAAATTTACAAAAAAAATATCATTTTTATATCAGGATGGTATAAATTGATGAAGGAAAAAAAAATCTAATGAAGCATTACGTTACATTTATACTGATTTCTTTTTCTTAGTAACATTAAAAAAAAAAAAAAAAAAAAAAAAAAAAAAAAAAACACACACACATTTTGTTAACGCAATTCTAAAAGCCTAATTGGAGAATTTTATGAAAATAAAGGCGATCTTATTAAAATAGATTGTTTTTCAATCTAATAATTAACAAAATTTGATCATTCTTCTCTGTAATGTGATAATATTACTCTCTGTTAGTAAACAGTATAGTAATTTCGTTAGAGATGGAAAATATAGCACGAATTCATTTTATATTAAATTAAAAGATCTATGATTATGAAGATACAATGATTTTTTTTATTATTATTCAATATATGCGTAGTTAAAACTTTAAAGAGATGGCAATGTCTGCTAACTACGAAACATTTGAAACGATTGTTTATTAAGATTTTGATACCTTCAATTTAAATTTGTAATTCATGAATACTTCTGATAACTGCTTTAATCGAAGGTTTGTTGTTAATTCCTACAAAATGTAAACCATGCTATCATTTATTGCGTTGTGTATTAAAAAAATAACAAATAAATCGTGTATCATTGCGGTAAAGCATAAAATACTTTACTTCAAATACAGCGTATTGTTTGATAAAATTAATACTTTAAGTCGATTTCAAATCATATGTATTAAAATAGAACTGAAAGAAATTGCAATGAGAATAAAAATAAAAAAAATATGCGTCCCCGCCCCCCCCCCCAAAAAAATGGATAGCAATCAATTAAAACAATTTCACAAAAAATTAAGTGCTTTTTTTTCCAAGGTATATTATAGTTTAAGTAGAAAAAAAAATTATTTTGCGTAAATGTTCCTTTTTTAGTTTGGAAAAGTATTTTTTAAAGGTAATGCGACCAATATTTTGCACACATACACCTATTTTTTTCTTTTCTTCCCAAAGAGCGAGGAAAAGAAAAACAGATTAAAAATTAACGAACAGAACCGGAAGAAATAAATAAAAGAAGGAATAAGAAGTGCACAAAATGCGGCTTTTCCCAATCATAATTAATGCATTACTAATTGAGTTTGTTTGAAGTAGTTCTTGATGGCTTTTTCCTCGCGACCCAACTCAGCCGTATATAGATGGAGCGGAGAGGGGAAATATTAACACAATGTTGACCGGTGACGAGTTAATTCTTTTCATGTCCAAGCGTTGTTGACCGATGACGAGTTAATTTGTCATCGGTCAACAACGCTCGGACATGAAATCAATATTTAGAATGTTTTGCTATAATGCCATATTTATCGATAAAATAATAACCGGTGGCATGACATAGTTTCTGTGTAAATTTGTCGTTTAACAAAGTGTTAAGTATGCCTTTAAACATTTTCATTAAATTTTCACGAATAAACTTATGATGGATAATTACTCTCTCTGTATTCGGCAGTGCCATTTGAAAACATGTAAAATAGTCGACGTCAAAATACAAACGGAGATAGATAAGCAGGCATTCTGACATATAATTTCTTTATGGAATTTCAGGGTAAGATAATTTTTTGCATTAATTAAATCTGTTTTTGCCAGTTAAACGAATAATAATGAGAAAAAAACTGAAAATAAAGGCTTATTATTAAATTAGATAACTAAAATTACTAACTGCATAACTTATTGCTTAAAACTATAGCGAAAAAATACACAGCGCTATTTCTCTGAATCTAATAACCTCTAATCCCACTTTTTTTCGTTAAAAAAAGTTAATATGATAACATAAGAAGAAGAATGCTTAATCCTCACTAAGTTTGTCAAAGGAAGAAAAAAAAAGTGAAAAACAAAATAATTTTAGGTAAAAATAAAAATAACCTAAAATACACAGAGAATAGAAGTTTTTAAACATAATTAATTCATTGAGTTATTAACGTTGAGATGCCACAGTAGCGACACTAATCGAAAACAAATAGTCTCCAGCTACTCAGCTTGAATTATAAAGCTACAGAGAGAGGAAGGGACAATTTTCAATACACAATTTAATTTCTATTAAGTCAAAATCATCAATTACAAGTAATACACCCTGCAGAATTTAAGAACGAGTTAACCATGAATTCACGCTTGAAACGTCAAAATTTTTCTGACCATTTTCAGGTTTAAAGACAAAATATTTCTATCGTCCTAAAAAAAATAGACTTTTAGAAACTTTTGAGTTAAGTAAATTGAAAGTAGCACTTGCCGTGAGTAAGTTACAAGATATATTAGCATTTTAAAAATAAAGCACAATTCCTAAGGCATTATGATCGTGAACTGGCAACAGCAATGTTAAATAGTATTAAGATAATAAACAACAATATATTTTTTTATTAAAACAGATCAGTAAGTGTTCTTGTACACTATCCAATTCAGTCAAGACTAAAACTGTAAGTATTTGAATCTTTCTATTAAAAATATTGAATGGCTTATATTATGAATGAAATGAAAGATATGAGTCACCGTAATCTCATTTAACAATCAGAAGCGAAAAGAATGTTTCAATTTTAATGAAATGGCACTAGGATTTATAATCAGGAATGTCTACAATAGGGCGAAATACGTGACTACAGGGCATTAGTGAGAATTTAATCACCCATTAGAAGGCTGTTACACTATTATACACCATTAAAAGCGATCGTAAAATTTTGTGAACATTAAACACATTTGCTATAAAGAAAAGAGATAGGGGAAAAAAAGAAGCCTTAGCGTTTAAGATCATTAAATTTAAAAGGGCCGACATACGATTACGATACGATTGCATAACCGGCTCAACTTAAATTGTTTAACAACCTGAAAATTTTACACTAATTTTTTTTTTTTTTTTTTTAAACCAAGACAAATATGTTGTTACATAATATAGGAGTTCATTTTGTTGACAATAAATAATTATAATGAAAAAAAAAATTGTGTTGCAACCGCTAGTTTGTATAAATAATTTTTTTTTTAACAAAGATTTCAACGCGAAGAGGCTGTGAACGTTTTTATGATGCAAAAGAGAAAGAACAAACTCAACATTTATTATTGCTAGTTAAATGCATAGAAATAACTTTCAGAAGTGCAACGTAAAGAATTTTCAAAATAAATAAAATGTATTATTTATATTTATAGAATGATATGCAACACTATCTTCACCGCTAACTCGTCAGAAAAATTTTGCTGTTTTTACATTTTAAATAAAATTTCTCTTTGTTATTCTAAATTTTTATATTTTTTTCGTTAAATATTCCCGCTAGGGTACATCTTTCAGAAACAACATATTAAACGCAAGCAACTGTAAAATATTCGTAACTGTAAAATAATTTCGTAACTGTAAAATATTATCAAATGAAAACTATTTTTTAAACTTTCAGAAGACCTTGAGGGAACTATAAAAAAATTTTAAGCTGAAATTTTACAGGTATTAAGTACACGAAATGAAACTTTTTAGGGGGTGGGTAAAAATTCAAAAATAGAATTTTTTTTTTTTTGGGGTGGGGGGTAATGCTTATAAAAGTATCTATAATCACTCTATAATGCTTTGAAAAAATGTGGTAGCAGAATAGGCATTGAAAAACCCTTATGGAACTAAATCAACATTCTTTAACAGCAAATATATATGCAAAACTTGCACATCAATTATCAAAAAAATTCTTCGAAAGGAAAGGGTAAGTAAGTTGTAGATTTTTAAGTTAAATTCCTTATTAAGTAATTGCAATTGTAAACAAACACAAAGTATTCATCCCAAACTGCAATTTTTCAATAATATTTTGCATTTTTATTTTAAATGACATGAAATCAATTGAAAAATCATAGAAATCCTGCGTATCATTTTACAGTTTCAAAATTTGAAACATTAAGATGCAAAACAAAAATATATTAATAAAGAATATAAATTATATTAAACTAGATAAAAACTTTAGTTACTTTACTTTTACTAACTTTTCAAAGAATTTAAATAATTTGAAATATAATTAACATATATTTCAACAAATTAAACACATTCCTTTCTTATAGATATTGCGAAAAAGTACATTCAAATAAGGCTTTCGCATACTTATTGTTACTATTTCTTTCTTTTTTTTCTTCTTCGTTTTAAATAAAATAAATAAAATAAAAAATTTTTTTTACAAAATTAAGTTGTGTTAAACATAAATTTATAAGTATAACAAATTTTTAGGCATAAACCATACCCTTAAGATTGAGATACATATAAAACTGTGCCAGAAGATTGACGCTAGGTATTAATGGGTTAAAGTCAAAATTGTAAGTTAATGCACTAGCATTGATATAAAATGAACCCTTAATAGCTCATGACTTAGAAAAAATTATTTGCCTATCATCTACGAAATCAATTGACTCTTTCGCAAAATAAGAAAGCAAACATAGGGAAAATCGTAAATAACGCAATCATTTTGATCACAACGATGCATCATACAGTTCAATCGTTGATCAGGTAAATATGCCACAAAGAAAATCAAAATATATGAGAAAGATCTCAAATCTTTTTTTTTTTTTTTTGCCACGGTTCAGAGACGAAAGACATAAAAGATTATTCACTACCACCCTGGCAAACAGAAATTCGATTAAGTTCCTCGCGATATCCAGAGAGGGGAAAAAAATCCTTGCACAAAGCTGTCAGAAGAGGAAAAGCAAAGCTAAGACAGACTAAGCCACCTGGGACTTCTTGTATCAATTCTAACACCTGAATCGATGGGGATACACGAATAAAATCCAACCTTTCACTGATTCATTGTCTATCTCTGGTCTCGAGAGTTTCGCAAACCGCCTACACCGAACAACACGCATTCGATGCTTTACATATCTACACCTTCACCAGACAAAACAAACTTAATTACAAATTATTTATTCAAACATGCACATAATTTATAACGAGGAGATTATTATTTGATGTTTAAAACGTTGTCTAGAACAGCATTCATCGCAATATACATTTATAGAAAACTGTGAAGTAAAAACGGTGATGGCAGGTAAAATATTTACGAAAATGATGGCAACAGCTTTTAAAAATAATTCTAGATTATGTCGTGAATATGTATCTTATTATAATTTCGCAGGTTAGTTCGTTTTGCTTCAATGAATTTCAATGCAATAAGAACAATTTCCTAATTTGCTTTTATAAATTATTAATGTAAAATTTTCTAATAGCCTACGAAATTTACGAATATCAAAGTATATAACACATAGCGATATTTTAAGAAACTATTCAACAGTATATCAAAGGGAGTGAATACTATTTATCTTGCATTTTGAAATAATGCTAATTCTGTGAAAGAATTAAAAAATTTCAACACAGAATTAACAATTTCAGTAACTAAACAGAATTAACATATCTCAGCAACAACTAAATCGTTTTTATTTTATCTATGGCTGAAATCTTGTAATGTTTATTACGTTTTGATAGCCTCTAAGCAAAATATAAAATGTGCTAAGTTAATTTAAAAAAAAAATAAGAATGGCGAGTTATTTTTTAATGTTTTAACAAGATACATAAAATATACTAAACGTCAGATCAAAATCGATCTAAAACTAAAGAAATATTTGGGCAGTAAATTCATATTCCCACTCTAAAAATTTAGTATAAAAAGCAAAAAGAAAACAAGATTGGTGCACACTTAATTTTTTAAATCAGCCCATTTACAAACCCAAAAATAGTTTGAAAGGAACCTCAGGGTATTTACGAAACACACTTCAAGATGACAACTACTAAAATTAAATAAAACCTAAATATTATTAATTAATTCAAGCATATGAAATAAATGACATTTATCGCTACGTGGAAAAACTGAAAACGACGTTATTAAAATAAAATCAACCATTAATTTGAAAACAGTAAGCTTTTATTGATTAAAAGAGCATTACTTTTTCTGCTGATAAGGTTTTTTTTCGCTCTTTTATTTGTACACCGAAAAATTCAGTGTTTTCCTAAGAATTATCGGTAGTACTTGACGATTAGATTAGTTGTAAGTGCTCTAATTAGGTTCCGGGGAGTTCGGGCTGGTTTGAGAAAAAAAAGTATAAAAAATAAAAAAAATAGAAAGTAATGCCTTTAAGCTTTTGAAAGATTAATTAATAAAGATAAACTGTCTTTATTTTGTCTTGCAAAAATAGATACGTGAGAAGGTAGCATGTGCACTGAATATTCAGCTGAATAAATATATTTTTCACGGAGTGTCGATCAAAATATCTGTGTTGAAAAAAATTTCTAGGAAAATGAATGAAGGCGTAGGAAACTTAAATCTTCAGAAATCGAGAATGAACAAACAAGATAATGAGTTCACTAAATTTACTCAATGAACTGAGAGCATTTAGTCAATGAACGAATTGTAAAACGAATTAGGATAGCAACAATAAGCAACGTACATAAGTCAATATGTTAACCCAAAATAGAGCAAATTACGTAATTAATTGAACATGAATTTAAGAAATGAACTGTGTATATTGCTTAATAAAAAACTGTAAAACGAATTAGGGTCGCAACATTCATTAGTTAATACGTTAACCGAAAATAGCGCAAAACTAAGAACAAAATTATACGCAATTAAGAACAAAAAATACACTTTAAACAGCATTGCATTTGACCACATACAAATAACTTTCATTGTAAAGCCTGGTTTTATGGGATGTAGAGCTGCTAGTAGTAGTAGCGACAATAACTTAGTGTTAAACTAGTATTACATTAACAGACGGGGAAACAAAAAACCTTAGTTGGATTATATTGAAATAACAGTGTCTCAATAATAAACCTAGATAAATCTTTTAAAACAAATTTACACTAGAATTATAGATAATACAGAGAGTGAAGAGTATAAATAAAGCGGAAGCCAAGAAAATGAAGCGGTAAAATATTACTTGATTAACACTGAACATACCATGACCAGTCAAAAATCCGGTTATTGTCTCATTCACTTGCGGCAAGTCTTGAAAATGGGCATCTGTTTTTGAGCGCTTGAAATATGTCGACTAATTGCGAGTTAGTTTAAAAACATCAAATTTAATAAGTTAACGCAATACTCTTTTATCCACTTGAATAAAATATTTACACCCTTAATAAAAATAATAATATAGACGAAATTTCAAACGGCAAAAAAAAATTCAGAATGTGATAGAATTTAAGTACTAACTGCCTTCACTGAAAACATATTTGCATAGTGAAAAATAAATAATAAATCAAAATACGAAGATAAATAAACACTCACTTCGGAAATTACTTTCACATTCAACAGCGAAAATGCGAATTTCTCTCTTGAAAAGCTAATTAAATTTCAATAAGTAATTAATAATTGAATTCTAAGTCAGCGGATAAAACCAAAATTTAATTCATTTAACAACGTAAACAGGGAAGAAAAATCTCATCAAGCCTTACATTTCGTAGCCAATGTTACCAAGTGATAATAGGCTAAGAAATTTAATAAGTTAGGAGCAAATACAGATAAGCGTTGGAAGAGGCAGTTTATGTTTACCCAATGGCACAATATGTCAGAGAGGAGATGTGTTTGAATTTCTAGATCCAAGAAACGTTTTCCAGAAATAAAATAACAAATATTACTTCTAACTTGTGAAATGAACTTTAGGAACGGGCTCATGACATAGGAAATTTTTAATTAAAAGTGGGGACTAAAACTTCTCTCTTTCAGAAGCTCGAAAACAGTTTGTGAGCGGATCAAAACAATTCAATAAGTTGAAGATATTGGGTGGTGAAATTATTTGGATTGTGTAGGTTAAATAAGATACTGCATGTAAAAGAATTGCATGATACACATGGGAGAAAACTGATTAAAAAAAAAAAAATACAGCACAGAGATTAAATTTAGAAATATATAATAAAAAAAGGAATTTTAACTAGCCATTTTTATTTTAATAGGACTAATCTACTTGCCAAAGAACGGAACTGCAATAAGATAAAATCGTACCAGTTACTATTTAAAGCCTAGTTTATGTTTAATGATGTAAGTTACCGGGTTTTATAACCGTCGTTGAACTGACCGTTTGTTAAAATAGGAACATTAAATTGAAAGAAAAAACACACACAAAAAAAATATGGAGATAAATTTAAAGAACAAGGTTAAATATGCATGACGATTGTCAATAAAGAACATTAATATGAATGGATTTTATTTCATTTTATACATTTATATCTGTCGATGAACAGCCGATTTAGAGTTTACGATTAATGTTCGACTTCGCAGCCTTGTAATTCTGAACCCAATTCAGAAGACAAGGAAACTCTTGTATCAAGTATTGGGACAAAATTGCTTTCGTAGAGGAATTTTTGATTGAACTAACCAGAATTTACGCTACACAGAGAGGAAAACCTCCCACAGTTAGCCTGGCGGCAAGGGAAATCTAGCCGATAATCTATCTACCACTGAGGATATTTTACATCCGTACTGTGGTGGTTGTGAGCCCGGTGCATCGACTAACCATCGCTGGGATTCACACTTTTTTTATACCAGAAGTTACACCTTTTTGAAAACAAACAAAGCTATATATAAATTCATAAATAAAATCAACTAGAGGTATAGTTTGAAAAAAAATAGGGAAGAGATAACTTCAAATTAAATCTTCGCACAAAGGAGTAATTTCATTTACGCACAAAAAAAGGTGGATTTAATATTACAACAAGTTATTAAAATAATCTGAAAAATGCGCCAGCAAATAAAGAGCAGTTAAAATATGGAGGGAAAAAATCGAATTTTTCAGTTGTTTTTCAAGAGCTTCATTATTGGGAACTAAAATGTGCAGAAATCACCGATATTCGTCGTAATTCACACCCCTCTGATGTTATGGCAGAGTTGGCCAAAAATGTAATCGATTACATTTTTTGATTACAGTAATCAATTACTTGTAATCATGATTACAATTTTCAAATATTTTGATTACAGCTGTAATCATGATTACAATATTGATTACAGTAATCAATTACTTGTAATCGTGATTACAAAGTTTGATTACAGCTGTAATCATGATTACATAGTCGATTACAGTAATCAATTACTTGTAATCATGATTACAATTTTCAAAAAATTTTGATTACAGCTGTAATCATGATTACAATTTTGATTACAGTAATCAATTACTTGTAATCATGATTCCAAGTAATTGCGATTACAAGTAATCACAACAAAAACGATTACAAGTAATTATGATTACAAGTAATCAAAATATATGATTACATGTAATTTGATTACATGTAATTTGATTACATGTAATTATGATTACATGTAATCTAATTACACGATTACAAGACTATTGTATTCTTATAAATGATTATATTTTACAGTAGATAGTAGAATGTATTTTATAATGATACATTTTGCACGTATTAACATGTACTGCATTTTGTACGTATTTGTATACGTACAAATGAATGTAACTGAAATGTATGTACATATGATTTTATCTAGTGCATATGTTCAGACATTTTAGTATCACACACATGTACATACACTTATATTGTAGGTATAAAATATATGTACGTATGTATATAGATAATAATTACGTATGTATGTGCAAACAATGTAGGCATGTACATTTATACACAATGAATATATGCATTTTATGCAAATATTTGTGTATGTAAAATGTATATCTATGTTCATGTACGCATGTATATACAAGTACTTGTGTTTGTACGAACATACATACATTGTCTGTACAATGTATGTCCCATGCATGTATGTGCAATTTATTTATGAACAGTACAATATATGTATGCATGTACAATATAGGTATATCTGTAGGATGTACAATATATGTATGTATACATGTACATGATATGCATGTCCAGTGTATTTATGTACATGTACATAATATGTTCATGCTCAATGTAAGTATCCAAATATGCATAATACATTTGTGAACTATTGTACGTACATTGGGCGTATTTATATTTCACATATATTCATACATGCATTCGACATGCATAACGTACGTACATACACACATTTGAGATGCATATATTGTACAGATGTATATACATATAGCGTACAGATGTATATACATATAGCGTACAGATGTATATTCATATAATGTACATATGATGAAATGAACATATAATGTTCATATAATGTACATATGTGTGTACATATACAGTACGTATGTGCATAAATATATTGGGCATAATTCTTTCGTACAAATTTTACATGTGTACATGCATGCTATCCCTATCTATGCATATGGTGCAATGTATATATGTACAATGAATGTATCCACACATGTACAATACACGTATGTTCCATGTATGCATATCCATATGTACTATATATGCACGTACAATACATGAATGTATGTACATACATTGTACATGCGTACATACATTACACGTATACATATGTACATTACATTTATGTCTAAATATGTGTACAATGCAATAAATAAAATGCATGTAAGTTAACTTTTAATGACTCAAGCAAGTTAAATGACAAAATCAAACGATATTTAAATTTAGTTTTCAGCTTTAATTGTTCTATATCATTTTGAAATTCTCTGAATAAAAAATTATTTTCAGGTATTTTCATGAAATGTTTGACAATACAGATTTATTTTTTTTATAACATAATGCATGATTCATAGAAATTTTTTAAATGGTAAGAAAAACGGTAAATTTTATGTGTGGAATTAATATTTAGAAATTCCAAATAAAATTATCGTTTGCTTTCTAAAAAATATGAGGTCGAGTTTCATATACCTTAGAATAATTTTAAAACAAATTTTAATAACTTTACTCATATAAATTTTTTTAATGTATGCACAATGTATGTGTATATTGTAATTACATATATTTAAATGTACGCACGTATTTGTACATTACTTGTAATTATGTACATGTATACGTTGTATGCACATGCATACATTGTGCATATAACTATTTTTTTGTACATCCATGCATTACATGCGCATAAGTATTAACAAAGTATGTAGTTATACAAGTACATACGTAAGTTGTACATAAGTACATACTTTGCGTGCACATATATCGATGTACATATAAATATGCATGTATACATGTACGCATTTTATTTACGCAACTATGTGCATATATTGTACCTTTAAATAACATTTTTACATATTGTACGCAAATACGTACAATTTTATATACAAACGTACATTGTATATACGTGCTATTATCGTAAATTTATACAATATATGCACTTAAGTACATAAAAGCATGCAAACGCATAAACATTATTTTCATATACGTTCATACATACATTGTCTATGTATACAAAGATACAAAACATTGCCTTTTTGTACAAACTAACATACATGCGTACATGTATCATAAATGCATAATTATATGTACTAAGCATATGCGCATTGCATTAAGTATATTACAATATAATTATGAATATTGTACGTACAAACAACGTTTGTGCATACATTGTATGTATAGGAATCGCAAATTGTACGTTCATGCGTGCGTACATTCTATGTACATAAAAATATGTAAACACATGAATACTTACATAAAAAATTTGACTATAGTATACAATCGTAATAACTTGTAATCGTATAGTTTGATTACAAGTAATCACAATTACATGTAATCAAATTACATGTAATCATGATTACATGTAATCATATATTTTGATTACTTGTAATCATAATTACTTGTAATCGTTTTTGTTGTGATTACTTGTAATCGCAATTACTTGTAATCATGATTACAAGTAATTGATTACTGTAATCAAAATTGTAATCATGATTACAGCTGTAATCAAAATTTTTTGAAAGTTGTAATCACGATTACAAGTAATTGATTACTTGTAATCGTGATTACAAGTAATTGATTACATAGCTGTAATTATCTGTAATCAATTACAGTTGTAATCGATTACTGTAATCAACGGCCAACTCTGTGTTATGGTATACATGAAAGCCCTTAAAATTGGAAATTAGTCCATTATCATAAGACGCGGGTAAAATTGTACACCAAACGATTTTTAATGAAATTCGGGTAATATATTCACGAGTGGAAATGCGGTCATTCATACATAAAATTACAGTGCCTTCGTACATAAAGTTCCAAAACAACAAGTTTTCCGAATTGCAAAGCACCCTCTCGAAGTGGATAAAATTTCCATACTAGTGTGACAAAAGATCGAGTGAATGCCAAGTAAAGCTCACAATTGAACGTTTGCGAGACAGAAGTTACTAAGATAATTCTTGTCCGTAATTCCTTTCTTTTGATACCAGCAAAGAAACCTAAAGAATTCACTATAATCCGAAGAAAAATTAAAATGAGAACGCATTTTTATAGACGGCTTTAAAAATAGCAAATTCATGCTTTATGTAAAATAAATTATTTAAAAATAGAGCCACAAAGCTAGTTGAGCAAGAAATGAAGTAGAAATAACTGAGTTTAAATGCCTCTGACTCAATCAAAAACAGAAATTAGAGCAATATAGGACGCATCACTTTCCCATTTACATTCGTTTGGACTCAAGTTAATTACGTTTTAATGGGGGTCGTCGCCAGAGAATCGGAGAGACAAGGATTTATTTTATAATTAATAGCAACAGGGGAAAGATTTGTCTTTGAAACGCTGCATCCAGCAAACTGCAATTTATTTCACTGCATTGGAATTCTAATTAGATTTACGACTGCGTGTATTTCCCTCCAAAATCTTATATTTTAAAACGAGCAGCCCAAAAACGCCCCGCCCCGGTAGTCAAGAAGTTTTCTAGTAATGAAAACGATTAAGGCTAAAAGACTAACGGGCCTAGAGCTCATCACCGCAGAGGGAGTCGAAAAGGGGGGAGAATCATTAAATGTGGAAATGATTTTAGTTTAAGCACGCTATAATGCCATCCCGCGTAATCATTTGCGCAATTAAAGCAACACAACGCTTCCGTAGAAACACTGCCAAATAAACAGATTTTTAATTTCATTTAAAAATTCGCGGATTAAGGTAAATAAAGAAGGAGATAATAAAATGAGGGGGAGATTTCTTAATAAATGCAACGCACGCCGCTTACGTAGATAAGCTTTTATTATGCTGGCTTAATAATTAGCATTTTAAACTAAAAGAACTTCATCAACAGGGTAGGATTAATGCTAATGAAATGACTTAAGTTACGATTTCTTTACATACCGTTTTTTTTTTCAAAGGTAAATTTGGAGCGAAATATTGAGTTAATGAAAGTAATTAAAATAAATAATGAGCTGGAGTATCGATATCTAAAAGCTAATACGCCACTGCAAAAGCTACTAAAACTTGTAGAAATATCAGAAATAAACTGGCATTTTAAGCTTTTACTTGTGCTTCAATAATTACTTTCTAAGAAAACGTTAAGATCCTAATTTACTTGACGGGTTTATCTAATGTCCCTTAAACTGAAAAACTTCATAAGCTATTAACGAATAAACATTAGCAGTCGACAACAATTAAACGGGTAGTTAATTCTTAAGAAGGACATCTACGATGCAGAAGTATTCTAAGTATGTAGAACTAAGGAGTAAACTTTTGATAAATTCGAATGCTAATGCTAATTGTAGTATTGAGACAACTACAATGCTAATTGTAGTATTGGGAAAGATAAGCAGTAAAATGACTGAAGAAAACAAATAGTAAATAAATAAACCTAAGAAACTGAAGTCGTAAGATATTACTCGATTAAAAACTTCATTCTTTTCAAAATCATATAAATAAGAAATAACAGTCGGCATGTTTCAAGGAGAATTCGACTTTCTTTATTTCCACCCCAGTCACATGACCTAATATTGCTGCCCTGAAATCTTGCTTTTACGAATGCTGATTCCTTTGTTAAACGACATTAGTTCCTCATCACCTCTTAATAGCGCGTGGAAATGCCTTTTACCCTTATTTGCCCCTCTCAGCCACTGTGGCTTTTCTGTTTTTCATTGCTTTCTCTCTCTCTCGGCTACTGTTTTTTTTTCATCCCCCATTTTATTTCTTACCTTTATATTTCCATTCTCGTGGGCAACTTTACATTTTATATTTTAAATAACTTTTGCTTCTTATTCACGTCTGGCAAATCTTGAAAATGTGAACCTGTTTTTGAGCACTTGAATAATGTTGATTGTTTTTTTCCTATTTATATATTTTTGAAGCAAATGAAGTTTTTATTCAAGCAAAAAAAAAAAAAAAAAAAAAAAATTGAAACCACTTGAGTCTATGTTCCAGATTAATTGTTAAAGTGCTAATGGTTTACAAAAAAGCATTACATTTAACTATCTAGCACAGAAGTTGTCTACTCAGTAACAGAAATAAATTGGTTTCATAAATTTTATTTTGTACACTTCTTAAATGCTGGGAATCTATTAAGTTAATTGAATAACTAAATAGAGTTGCATTTTACGTGTTGACATAAAACGAAACTTAAAATACTTTTGCATGAATGTATCAAAACAGAAAAATTCAATTTAATTAAAAATTTTAATTTTTAGTCCAAAATCTCGAGCTAAGGCTAAATAATTTAAGTGATAAAGAGAATATTTTATTTAATAAAGGAGCCCACATGTGAATAAATTGCAAGTACTATATGTTTTCTAGTTGAAGTACATGCTTCCCAGATGAAATAGAAGTTAAATCGGGAGTTCTATAAGTAGCTGAATAAATTATTAGTTTAGAGCAGTAGTGAATGTTGTCATTAATTTTTCTTAAACATAGTACCCACTTTTACAATGTCATTGGAATTAACAATTTTAATACACAACCTGTGCTAACAATGTTTTTGATATTTTTACTTCGTAATAAAGAAAATTATTTTTCCATTAATATATATTTGCCAAGATGTCAACTATTGGTTTACATTTTCATTTCTCAAACTGTCTTTTTTCTGCTTCAAAAATTATTTAAAAAAACTATTAAATAATGGTTAAATACAGAGTGTCGTGATAAAAAGTTTTTAGGTGATGGTCAGTGAGACCATAGCAAAAAGTCTTACACTTCAGTTTTATTGTGGTTGAAAATCAAACAGTGCAATGGCTACAGCAACGTGAACGATACGTAAGTAAGGGAGTGGCTAGAAGCGTTGACAGGATTTAAATGACAAAAAACAAACTTAACGATACAAAAAATCTGACAATGTCTCGGCACTAAACCGATGCAAATCTTTTCCTGAAATGCGCACGCCTCAGATGACCATACATCAGGCTTTCCACGAACTTCGCTGTCTAGCAGTGGGCAAGCCAGGGATACAACTTCCTTCAAAAATTTGTACGTCAGTCTTACAGACAGAATGTTAAGTTTGTAAATGATTTTTAGAGACACTATAGTTACACGGTCTACAAAAAATCCAACATAATCTGCATAGAACTAAAAAAAAAAAAATAATAATTTCTTCCGGTATGACAAACCTAATGGCGTTCTTTTATACTGTGCATTCTGATACATAGCTCAATTCTATTGCCTTCAGGAAAAAGTAAATAATAAATTTTCAAAAACCAGAAATTGACAAAAAATTTAGCAAAGAAAAAGGATTATTAGGATTTTTTTAATGAATTTAATTACTCTATAAGTTTAATTTATAGTTGACTATTTGGTTATCATTTGGGTCAATTGAAACGAATGATAATTACCAAGTTCCATGGTTCAGTGACCATGAAGCAATATCAAACAAGTGCAAGATGGGAAAATATAATTTGTATAGTTTATTAATATTTTCTTCAAAACTGTTGTATTTCTAAGATGTATTTGTTATTTTATAATCCTCATTAAACGTTTCAAGTTTTTTCTTATTCCCAGACAAATGCGATATAAAGGAAAGGAAAGAGGAGTTACTATATTATAAACTATGACAAATATTCTCCTAACAATACAACAAGAATGAAATTCTTACGTTCTCACTGAAGATTCAAATTCTATCTTAAGTTCTACCTTCATTAAAATATTTATTTAAAGACCTAAGAACGGGGATAGTAAAATTAAAACGCATCAAATTTCAATAGTCAGCACAGGTTTCAGTGGCTATATAAAAACAGCAAATAGACTCAACCGCAAAGCCTTTTTTTTTTTATGAAAGTACATTAAAAATTTCATATGATTCATCTCAAAGAAACTACTTTAATATTTCATCTTTTTTTATGAGAGAAAAATATTCATTTCATCTTAAGCAGGAAAATAAAAAAGGGATATAAGACTGCCATAAAAAATTTTCAAATACTTTTTTTTTTTATTATACTAAATTCTAGAAAATAAGCGAAGGAATTGAAAGAGTCACTCGTCTTTTCATCCTACGGTTTCGAAAGAGAAGCCGAAAAGAAGATTCTCTAGACACCTGTCCCCCATACATCAAACATCCCTAAAAGAAAGTAAGTTTAGTGTGCATGCTCAGAATCGCAGAAAACCGGGATTCCTTTTCCACTGGACTATTTTTATCGTAGGGAAAGTCCAGTTTTGATCCTACCAAAAGGAATAGAGCCAGAAAAAAAAAAGAAAAATCGAACAATCGGTAATCAATCACCGTATTATCCCTCCACTGACGACTTTCCTCCAGGATGTTCTTTCCATTTTGGTTCGACAAGTACTCCGGTGGTTCCTCAGATAAAGAAAAATCCCTGAACTCTCCGAGTAACACTTGCACCAAGATCCCCTCTTATTCTCCAGACATATCATCTATAAGCTTTACGTTCATCCCGGAGTGAGAGAGTTGTTAGTGGGTGGAGCGGGATGGATGCGTAATTAGTTTTGAGAGAGGACATCTATCCCGGGCTACAGCTTTTAGAGTCACTCTTTTCGTTCTTTCTTGTCACAGCAAATGGAGCAGAAAGTAAATTGATTCCGCCAGAGACAGTTCCCAAAGTCTATAGCAATGATATTTTCTTTCAAAAGGGGGGGGATCTTTCGTCCATGAAAATAGTTTATCGTTAGGGAATGGCAGAATTCCTCAAAAGTTGTTGGGGGATATTTAATTTTAAATAATGCGACGAGCAAGAATTTGTCAAGGAAAATTAAGGTGGGAAGAAAGGAGAAAATCTGTCGACATTTTGCTAAAATTAATAATGTCGGAATGAAAGGTGCGGAAATAAACTTAATAAATCAGTTTTCATAAGAGAAGAAGTTACTAATTAAGTAAAAATATAGTATCATACTGTTCTACTAGTAACAATTTTAAAAAATATTAGGATAAAAACTAACGTAACAAGCAATCATTTAAAACGCCATTCAGGTTTCAACTTAAAATAGCAAATTTTAAACTGAGAAATGATCAATAGGAAAGAATTTCTTTAAAAATATGTTTATAGGAAATGACTTCATTTTTTATCACTAAAATGGCTGAAAATATATTACTTTGAAATCCGATTATTTATAAACGTCATTTGAAAAAAGAAAAAAAAAAAATCCGCAGCAGCTATTAATGCATGAAATTGTAACTTTTTTTTATTTGAATTTAACACCTTCGTTTTGATGCCTAATGATCACCTCTTAATGACACCTAATATGAATACCTCGCATGCTGTGCAACTAATCGACACATTTTAATCTCTAAAATTCAATAAAATAAAATAGCAACTCACACCCGACGATGGAGACCCAAAGATTTAGTCCAAAATGTGAAGCTTACCTGCAAAAACAAAGACATAGGTAATGAGAAAAACAACTTCTCGATAAAACATTTGGAATAGAGAATTTAATGCAACTAAATAGACACAGTAACACAGAAACCACAATCATGGTAAAACAGCAGTTTTTGAACTGATGTGCAAACAATACATTTCACGGAAGCAATACCAATAAATGGGAAATAAATTCTTGGTCATCTATAAGTATCCTTACTCATAATAAAATAACACCATTGGGAAATTAAGTGGCTTTATCACAACCTTTTTTTCCGCTCTCGATATGTATTAAGTTTATAGAAGTATGGGGCTGTTGGAGAAAATGAGTCATAAATATTTAAGCACATCAAGCTATAATAAAATGTTACGATGTTGAGTTGGAGAGATGCTAGTGGTTGCAAATGTGAAATAAAATTTCGTTTCAACAAAATACATAAGATACGCGAGTAATAGTTAAGGCAATATTCCATGAAATATGAATTGGTTAAATTCGGCTGTTAACACGTTGAATACCATAGGGATCACTGGTGACCGGCACTAAGTTGGTTCGTAGAGCCACAGGGGTCACCAGTGACTGGCGAAACGAAGATTATTAGAAACACATAATTCGAGTAAATTTTTAATTTCTTTTATATTATTATTGTTAGTAAAATGGTTTGAAGAAATTAATGCAATATAGAACACACAAAAATAGTTTTATTTATATACACAGAGATTCCAACTTGCTCCGGACAGCGAATTAATATTTTATAACTAGTGATTCTTGGTTTAATAAATTCAGTTTAGTACATTTTATCCACCATTATTTCTAAACAATTCGTAGGATTATAAAATTCACCACTTTTTTCAGATATGCCATGTAAACCTTTTAAAAAACTAGCAAAATCTGTCTAATATTTGCAAATTTAGTTTGTAGTTATTTACCGTTGTGACCAGACGAGCATGCCATGTAAAATTAGCATGGCATTCAACGTGCTAAATACAGTTACAAAAATATTCAAAAGAAAATGCGATCGTTATCAAATTTTTGTTACGACATAAAATCACAAATGCAAGAAACAAAAAAATTTACTAGTTCTGACGCATTAACCCCATTCTCTAAGTCAGGGATGCACAGCCATTTTCGAGCAATGGGTCACATAACTACAAAATGCAGTGTTGGGGGCCAACATCATAATGATGTAATAATAAAAAATAGGAAAATATTTAGATTATGTTTGAAAGTAATATGACTGAGTTACACATGAGCAATTCATTTTTCATCGCGTACAGATTATGAAAGTAATAAATGTAAAGAAACATACTTTTCAGACTACAAAGCAAATAATGATAAATTACAAGACATTCCTACCATGGCCACGAATATAGAACATTAGAAATGGAGCCTTAAAAATGGGGCTCAGTGTTTGGGTATGGTTAAGGAGAAGTGTTTCAAAATTAAAAGTTTTTTTTTTCTCCCTCTAAGAGAGAAGGGCCAATATCGTCTCAAATACTGATATACTACAAGTTTAACATTTCATAGCTATCAAACAAGTTATACAGCATTAAGACTTCATAGCATTCTTTGAACAAACTAAATTTAAAAGATTGACATGTAAGAGTCTGAACTCAGGGAATAAAGTTTTGACATTAAATCAAGAGGCAAAAGCAATACAAACATTTATTTTAATATAAAAAGACAAAAAACAAATCTAAAGTATTGTACGGTCTGACCCCATTTCAATTATTATTATTTTGGAGACATTATCAAAAATCATAAAAACTCAAGAGATCATTACAAAAAAAAATCAATAAATTGCTTTAGTAAATAAAAAAAAGAAAATTAACACTGTAAATAATTTTTAGATAGACAAGCTAAGATATTATTTTTTATTAAAACTAAGTGGGGAAAAAATTAAAAATATGATGGTGTTTAAAACAACAAATTAAAAAGTATTGCAATCACTTCTCCCAAAACAAATGGGGAAAAAATGATATGGATAATTAGACAATATTAAGAAATCCGAATTTTATGAATATAAAGATTCTTTTTAAACACTATTTTTTTCCCCTATTGCTAAAACTTTTCAACATAGTTTTCTATCCCCTTCAGGCATTTGAAAATTAAAAAGAGCCGATAAAAAAAAAGGGAATGAAATTTATGATAAGAAAATATGATTTTTTGAAAAAAAAATTTTTTTCCTTTCATTTTCATCTTTTGAAATAATAATCCTGTGTCTGAATTTTTATGTGTAGCATTTTCAAGGGATTATGGCATTATTTTACCAGCTATTTAAAAACAGAAGGTTCTTTTTCTAACTAACTTTTGCATTTTAAGTGCAAGTTATTACAGTGATTTTTTTCTTCAAATATGCATTAAAAAAAAAGTTTTACTCAAATTCTTAAACAGCATTTTTTCTTTTCTTTTCCCTCTTAGAACGCCATTAATATTTACAAGGTATCAAACATTTTTAATTATAGATTTGTTTTCAACGTTAGCTTACACATCATCATTAACTAATCAAGTGAGGCCTCTTTTATTTTTATTCTCCCAAAGCTAATTCTTTCTAGTCATGAAGTATACAATAAAAACAAAATAAATATGCTGCTATATAATTTAAAAAATATGCTACTTATTATTGAAATTAATTCCCTTTTCCTGTAATTTGTAAGAAAAATGAGTTAAAGGGTAAAATAACTATTTAAAAGTTCAAGTGATTTTAAAAATAGAAATAAATTTAAATTTAAAAGTTAAATAACAGCAATAAATGGCTTCACCCCCTGTGCGCTGACGCTCAATAACCCCGAAGATTGATATGCAATCTTATATGGTTGGCGTTGCAAACCATGCTAGCTTCACACGCTGCTAGCTTAAATCCATTTGAAATGTGATCTAAAGTAAAATCTTAGGAAATTTAATCAATCACTAAAAAATTTTTAAGGCTATTTCATTTTTAAAAATTGAAAATTTTTAGCAAAAAATAACGAAATAAGCATTATTTCACTGTTACATCTTTCCTAACAGTCATGAATACTTCCTGTCGCTCTTCGAGCTAACTTCTTCTTTTCTCTCTCTTCATTTTACTTAGGCAGGGTGCGTAGCCAGATTTTTCAGCAAAAAATAAGCACCTGTTAAGCACTCAATAAATATTTACAATCACTTTCCCAAAAAAAAATCCTAATTAGGATCTGTGCAGTAATAAAAATTATTTTTTTCTATCGTTTAAAGTTCTTAATTTATAAACATAAAATCAATAAAATTTTAAAACATTTTCAAAAACGTTACATAACCATGATAAAATAACTAGTTTCTGATAAATATTGCAGAAAAAAAATCATGCATTTTTTGTAATTTAGAACGACAATCGATACGGCACAGAAAAAAATCTCTTTTTAAAGATAGAAAATTCAACACTTTTTACAAATCCCGAATAAAAAAAAGCACCTTTAAGGGCTTTTAAAAAACGTAAATCAAAAATAAGCACATTTAAGCACTTTTTTAAAACGCTACGCACCCTGCTAAAAAGTGTAACAGCACGACATATACTCATTTTTCAATGAGTATTAATGAATAAAATTATTCTATTGAACCTGCATAAGCATAATTAAAACATAATATAAAACACTTTGTTGATATGTATGTCTGTGCGCTTTTAACCTTGCAATTATTCACAATTTATAGCTCAGTTTGTTTCAATATTTCGTTGTTCAATCAATAAAAGAATTTTCATCTAGAAATTTGTAAGCGTTTACGCTTTCAATATGCATAATACAGCTCACACGCTTGATATTTCAATTCCTTTTGGCCAACGCAAAAAAAAAAAAAAAAAAAAAAAAAAAAAAAAAAAAAAAAAAAAGAAATGAGAACTTTGTTGTCGCCGTGTAAGAAATATATAAATACATATTTAGACAGATAGATAACGACTGTATATTAGGACAGCAAATTATAATTAATACTCTTTACAGAGATAAAATTCAATTAATCTTCCGAAATTTCCGTAAAAATTTTATTTTAAGGGAAATGAAGAGCACGCACGTGTATACAAAAATGAATTTTAATTTCGGGATCATGGTTGATTTCACGGTTTGAATTAAGATTTAAAAAAAAAAAAAAAAAAAAAAAAAAAAAAAAAAAAAAAAAAAAAAAAAAAAAAATTTTNGCAAAAAAAAAAAAAAAAAAGAAAGAAGAAAGAGAAAAAGAAAGAGAGAAACGAGGAATAAAAAGGAGGGTCGGAGATAAACAAAGTAAGATAAATCAAATCAATGTACGTAAAAAATAAAAAGGAATGAGAGTGCAATGATCGAACTAATTCCAATCGATAGTTAATTATTAGCTAGAAAAAAGTAAAGGAAATTAATGGTTTTTCAGTTTCATTTAAGTATTAAGAAGGGGAGAAAAAAAAGAAGGGGGGGGGGGAATTACCATAAATGACAAAGAAAGGAAAATGTCAAAAGTTTTCTCATAATCAGTTTTAAAATATATCTTATTATAAATGAGTATCGTATTAAAATTTGTCTAAATGAAATGTAATAAAAAAAAGTGATGAGAAGAAAAAAAAGAGCAAAATTCATAATCAAGTCGTAATCTGTTAAGGTATGATAAATAAAAGTTATAAACAATGATTATTTAAAATTTTACAATGTTACTCTTGTAAGCATTTTCGTTTGTAAATGATTTCCAAGAAAATTTAATTTCTCTATAGTGCTGACGATTAGCACATTTTGGAAACTATTCCATTTGCATAAACACATTAAAAATATACTTATTGAGCACAATTTTGGAAAGATTTGATCCAGATATTTCAAACTTTACTGACACTGGACAAAAATCTCAAGCAGCATAACATATGTTCTTAATCATGTTTAAAAAAATATCAATATAATAAGTAAATTAATATCAATATAACCAATATTGACATAGTCGTGAATAAAAAAAAAAATTTAGTCCCATATTAAAAAAAAAAATCATTTTATTGATTAAAAAGATTTTTTTTTTAAATAAACGTTAAAATTATTCAGGGACTATTGACATTAAGAATATATTCCTTATTCTTTACTATTCTAAACGAGGCGTTTAGTAAATTACAAACATATTATTGGACCCCTCAGTTTATCACACTGAATAATCAGTTTTTATTAATTTTTTTAAAGATAATTATATCAGCATAATTTAGTTAGTTGACTATAAATTACTTTTTTTTAAACGTTAAAAAAAACTCTACACGCCTTCAATATTAATATTTAATCATTATTTTTCAGCAATCTTAATCCCCAAAGCTCATAAAGGATGTAAAATAACCAAGATGTAAAATAATCAATATATTAAAAAAATACCAATAACTCCTCGAGTTCATAAAAATTCCTAATCCATCTTATCAATTCATGGGATAAAATAAAAAATGAAAAGAATATCCCGCCAATAAATGCACGCCAAGAGAACAATCGAACTTTTTTTTTCCCTCCTTCGCTCTCCATCCTCCACATCACCTCTCTAAGCATACTAAGCCCTGATGGATCACTTACTTCGGACCTCGTAGCAGAAAAAAAATATAAAAAAACTTAACAAAGTTTCTTCGACATTAAACGTTTTGAACAAGGTCTTTCTGTCTTCTTGCCTGGAACCGCGTCTTTCTCTCCTCACATCAAAATGACTAAATTAAATTTCTGTCAAAGAGAATAATGGGATGCAAAGGAATTTTTAGCCTGTTTTTCTGACCTAAATCAGTTGGGGAGTGACGAAGGGCGACTTGAATGATGGGGGTGGAGAGCTCTTTTCAAAGTATTAAATAATAACCTGCCCCAACACATCTTTTACCCCCTTTTTTAAAAAAAATAAATAAAAAGAGTGAAACAAGGGAAGTAATGTGTTTTAAAAGCACGCTCCTGGAATTTTTATAAATCCATTATTTCTTAAAGTTTAGAACGGATTCGGCTAGTTTTTAAAAAGCAGTTAAGTCTTGTTTATTTTAAAATTAATTATAATACATTTTTTTTTCTTTGTTTAGCAGCTTAAATTCAGAAAGTTTAAATACATAAAAGTTCTTTATAAAATAGAGCATAAAATATCGCCTCAAATTATATTATTTTTCTCAAATAATGCTAAATATTCATCTTCCTATTCAACATCATTGTAATCGAAGAGTATGCTTTACTCACTGAATAGTAACACAAACTGCCAACTCGACTCGACGGATAGTCTGATAAAACAAAAATATTTTTTTTAAGCTTGGAAAATATTTTACAAAAAAGCAAAGACAAATGATAAGCGCATTATTAAGTCTTATTTTTTATTTCGAAAAATAAAGCAACTAATTTTTCATATTAACATGGCATTCGAAATACTTTCGCCAAGGAATATAAAAGATATAATTTTAAAATATAGATGCCATGTTGCAGTTAAGAATTTGGATTGTAGAGCGGACAAACAACTTAAATATTTAAAAAGTTACTTAACTTTTTTTAAGAAATTACCAATTTGGCGACATTTTTCAACCAAGATCAAAATTATCAAAATCAATGCCCGATTCCTATATTTTGCAAATTTTTATGAGCACGAATAAGTCAGCGTTGGAGTAAGTTTTTAAAAACTATTAAAAAAATTAGATCACAAATGCTTTTAATTTTTTCAAAACTATGGTTTCTCTTCATATTGATATTTTGGGCCATTTTCAGAATTAGTACAGGGGCGCTGGCTAAACATGAATTAACAGTCATGAATAACTGTTGCAAATTCACAGAAATTATGAAAACAGCATATTCTTTGAGAAAAAATATCATTTCATGTTACAATAGAACCTTCGAAAAACCTTAATGATTTATTTCTTCTAACATCCTCTTTTTAAAATTTACGCAAATACAAATATATACAAAACCTAATCATACAAAAGGAGGATTCATTACTCACAATTCATATAAATTATTAATTCCTCAACAGTACTAAGAATGATGAATAATTCATGAAGGTAAAAATTAATTTTCCGCTCTAAAGAATTATTTATCGCATATCAGTATCGTTATTACCTGTTATCGTTATTACCTGTTTATGCTTTTCTTACTTTTATAAAAACAAAAACTTATACTATTCAATATTCATAAACAATTCAATACGCACACTTTCGTTGTAAAAAATTTAAACGAGCAAAAAACGAGTTTTTTCACTGCTGTAATGATAGAGATTTCAATAATATTTAAACAGTATTTAAAAGTTACATAAAAAATTATTAAGAAAACTCGAATGAGTAATTAATATCAAACTGTAAAAAGTTTGAAAGCAGATAGTTAACCATCGTCGTAAAAACTCCAGAGGGAAGAAAGAAAAAGAAAAAAAAGGTTCAATTCCCTCTTAGTCATAAAAACTGTAATATTCGCTTTGCACATTCAAATAAATGTTCTCTATTTCCACTATAGAGACGAAGTTTTAAAAGAAATCGTATTAAAAAGAGGAAAGCATTCAAATATATAGGGAGATATTCAGGTTGCTGAAAGAGGCTGTTATGAAGCTTTTCATATCAATGACTCTCTGCGCAAGTTCTTAAAAAGTTGCTACTTGGGCACTTAAAGAGAGGAAATTTAGAGTCAAAGGAAAGTTAATAGGAGAGGATGTTTTAGTTGTGAGACATTTACAAAACTATCAAAAATCATTTATAGAGCGTAACAGCAATTTGGAAATTTTTATGGATAAAATGACACTGAGCTGTAAAAAATATGGACAGTGATTCAACTATAACTAAATGGCGCTACGCCAAAACAAGATTCCGAGTTATTTGTTCAGCTTCTTTAGAAAGATTTCACGTTGATGACATCGTTCAACCAATTTTCTTCATCCCCCTAACTTGACATATATTCTTTACTGACTAAATATGCAGAAAGTAAGAATTAAGCTTCATTGCCAAACGCATTGAAACACTCAGATTTGGAAGGGGGGGGGGAGAATTTGCCATGCTTTTAGAAATGGGACAAAAGATAAGTTTTGCCACTTTTAATAAATGTGCCACAAAAAAACCATCTATTATAATTTTAACAATGAGTGCATTCGGACATTTTTATCCTCTCAGTCCCTTCATGCAATATGAAAGAGAAATGAATATAATAAATACATATACATATTGTGTGTTCCACGTTTCATAAAAAAAAAAAAAAAAAAATGATGCTCCTTGAAATAATTTGATAAATTAAGATGTTTAGAAGCGTTTCTGTCGTCTTAAGATATTATCGTTATTTTTTCTATGCTTCAAAGCAAAATCACATACAATTATGTTTAAAAAAATTAAATGAATAATGAAATTCAAAAAAAAAAAATTTAAATTGATAACGTAACATAAAATACCTAAGCGTTAGATTATATACTGTATTTTAAAACAAATTAAATGAATAATGAAATTTAAAAAAAAAAAAATTTTAATTGATAACGTAACATAAAATACCTAAGCGTTAGATTATATACAGTATTTTAAAACAAATAGGTATATAGGGTGGTAAAAATGGTAGTGATCAGTTTTTTTTTTTTTTCCTTTTCTAAAACTTTACTGTATAATAATAAGACAAAAACTGTCCTTGGGATGAATAGAAAATAAAAACAAGCTTTTAATTGTAAGGAACGATGTTTCCATTTGTCTAATATTCAAAACGTAAGTATCTTCAAAATAACGGTTCCCCAATCGTGTTCCGCGGAACCCTGGGGGTTACATGAGTTAGGAATTATTGCATCAGTAAATCTTATCAACTTTGAAATTCAAAATAGAATAACAAAATTCAAGATTAAAACACCAGTTTTCTATGATAACCTTCCACACGATTTATAACAGTTCTTTATCAAAAATTATAATTAAACCTATTTTATAAAATTACAACTTAAGCGGCAAAAACTACTAGACTTAACTTATACACGGGGCGGCCGTGGTTAGGGCTGGGCGAACTGGACAACTGCCCAGGGCCGCCAAAACTTCAGAACTTGTTAAATATAGTTATGTTACAAGATTATTTATTTTCTTGCCTTATCTCCACTTTCTAGCCACGTTAAGAAAATTTCTTCAACTCTTTATAAGTTATTCTCCTAGTTCTATCTCTTTCTCTGCAGAAAAGGTTATTTATCTTATAGCCAGTTATTGTGGCATGTGTAAGCATGTTAATAGATCTTTCCGCTGGGGGTTGTGAAGAAGAAATTGACATTGAGATCATCACTCATTTTGCTATTTAGTTACTGTCAATGAAACAAGTTTCTAGTTTCAAGGAGCACAGAATACTATACTAAAAACAAAACTAAAAAACAGTAAGTTTAAAAAAAAAAAAAAAAAATATTTTACTGATGCTATGCTGAATTTTGTGATTGCTTAAAAAAATTTTCTTACAGTTCCTATAATCATTACTACTACAGAATGTCCATTTCCAAAACTGAAACTAATAAAAACAAATTTGACATCAATGATGACTACTGCCCGCCTTTCAACTTCGGCACTCATTTCTATAGAGGATAATTTATCAACTTTTTTTTGGATTTTTCTGCTTTAATAGACAATTTCACTGCTCAAAAAGTTAGAAAAATTGCATTATAATTAACTTATCCATATTTGTAAGCAATATTATACGTTTTTTTCCCCCTCCTTACATTTGCAAAAATTTTGGATATATTTTTCTTATTACTTTGATACATTATTAATACGAATTATTTTAATTTATATTTCCAAATCTGTCTAATTTCATTTCATTTAATGATCCTTCTTCATATTAGGAGTGTAATTTTTAAAATAATAACATGAATTCAACTTTGATGTCATCGAAAATAATTATATTAAAAATTTTAATTATTGCCCATTTGAGAGAGTGAGGAGATCAATTTTTAATAACTGCCGCGGATAATGCCAAGAAAATAAAAAGTAGGGTTGGCATGTTCAAAAAGCATTTTACTTAAAAAAAATCATTGATTCATATGATTAATTATGTTGTGTTTTTTTTTAAATCACAGATTTATGTAGAAAATATTATTTATACTGAGCTGCATTATGTAATATGTATATACTTAAGGCTGTGATAATAGATCACTGATATCAAATCTCATTGATAATAAATGTTTTATTCTTCTAATGAGGAGTAGCTCAATAAATTATAAAACAAAATAAGATCGTTTTTTATTCTGCTCAAGAATTACTTAAATGTAGATAATGATGTAACTATAAAATTACAATATTTTACATGTAAAATAATTTGCTGTTTCACTATCAGTTAATATATTTTAATTATACCCATTTAATTATATACATATTTATTTTAATACATATTTAAATAGTATTAAATATGTAAGCAATGTTTATACTTGTAAATAAAGATTAAAGACTTGTTAAGCCAAGAATAATTTAAAAATGCTTTCTGGTCTAAAATTAATTTTCATTTGACAAATAGATTTTCTGTCTTTACAATTGATTGAGGTTTTGAGTTTGATAGATAAAAATAACAATTATTCAGCAGTTAATTTGTTATGATTAAATAATAGCATTAATCTTTTTATTATTAGTGGTGCTAAAAAATTTGTTGCAGTAGATTAATAATATTAAGTATTATTTATATATTTTAGAGTTTTAATCGTTAAACGAGAAAAAAAATTCAATGCTTAATATATATATAATTTTTAAATAGAACAAGATTTTGATCAACTCTCATAAAATGTCTGAATCTTTCGCCCAGGGTCGCTAAAACCCTAAGCACGCAGCTACTTCTACAATAAAAAACATAGCCTCTGTAAATCTGTGAATTCACCTGCGTAACATTAAACCTAATTTTAAGACTTATTTATGACACAAGGAAAAAATTTCATTCACGTCAAATGTTTCTAAATTAATCGGAAGTTTTTTTTCCCCTTTATACTCATGACTGCTAATGAAACGTTTTTTTTTAAAGTCAGAGTTCCACCAAAAGAAGTTCAATTGTTTTTAATTCCGCAGCTGAAAAAAATTGGGAACTAGCTATTCAAGGAAATTGATTTTATTTGTTTTAGCCCCGAATCTTCTTCAAATTAAAAGGTATAACCACTCTTTATAGTTTGATAATATTTATTCATCCGTTTTTAAAATATTTCTTTGTGGGTAAAACAAGTAATTCTTTCATCAAAGGGTCCGTCATATTAGTACTTTAACCATCTGTAAAAAGAGTAATAAATTGCGATGAAAAACAGACATTATACATTCATTCGGCAATTATAAAAGGTTAAAAATTACTGATGATTATGTAATCTGTATCAGCCTTATATGTTACATAATTATCAGTAACTTCAATAACTTTTTGAAGATATATGATATTCGTAATCATACAATCACGTTGTTGTGAACATTAACAAGCTGTTCAGTGCAAAAACCATATCATTCTGCTGTTACAGAAATCAAAAAAGTGCAACAAGTAGTGAAAAAAGAATTTTTTTTTCCCCTTTGTGAAAAGAAAATGAATCAATGATACAGGTGCAACAAGATAATGCGTTTCTATCGATATCGAGACGAAATAATGGGAAACCAGCCATGAAATCCGATTAGCCAAATCAACATGGCGACATAACAATTTTCGATACAAACGTATATAATACCTTCTCTTGAGGGACGTTTCGGCTTCGATCGAATAGAATTTTTATGATAACTAAACATCCATCTTTTCAAATACAGTTTCACCGCGTAACGTATTCCCAAAAGACGTATTGCAAAAAGATTTTTATTGATGCCTCCTCTTGCATAACCAGATGTTTATTTTCGACGCGAATATAAATTGATTGCCTTGATCGATATTCATGTTTTTTCAAATACCCGGCATCTGCCTTCACTGAAAGATGGAAGAGATATCAAGAAAGGGAGAGAAGTTGTTCAAATCACTTGAATGTAACAGAATAATAATTTGTTTGGTATTTAAAGATAACTTTGTATATATACGACAAACAGATAATTGATAAACGGTGAATATTTCATATCTGAAGTTATAAAAATATTTTTTAAAAAAAAAGATAGAAATAAAGACTATTCATGGAATAAGGTTAAAACTCTGTTATTTTTCTCTTTATGATGACTCAAATCAAATGAATACAAATTTTGTCACAGCACGAAGATGGATACGTGAATGATAAAATGGGAAACAAATATAAACAGTTTTAATTCAAAGATATTAAAACGCATTTTAATAAAGAAAATTAGTTAAATATATTAAGAAAAACTATTCGTAACCAGTTGAAGACCATGATTATAATGAAGTTTTTTCCCCCGATATTTATCTATAAAACAAGCCCAAAAAAGAAAAATACTAAGTTAAAGCTCACTGATCAGATGTAATGGTATACCTGCAAATCTTTTCATTACAGGCAAATGAAGTTTGTTACGAAAATGTATAGCCTGAAAATGTATACCTCCTGGCCAGGGTTGGCAGGTTTTTGACATGTGACAGTTTTTGACAGTTTAAACCATGGTTTAAACCGTCACGTCAAAAACCTCATTGTCAAAAATGTCGAAAATGTCAAAAACCTATATTCATATGTGAAATTTAATTAATACATAAAATTTATATATTTTTTAAAGGATAGTGTTTCTAAATATGTTCTAGAAAAAATAAATTTAAAATTTTGAAGAAACACTTATATTTTGAATAGTAACCAAAATCTTGTACTTTTGAAAACTCACATCTTTTGTAATATTATGTATTCATTTTCATGTGTTATTGAAA
>NC_092204.1:71501827-71640168 GCF_043381705.1 Parasteatoda tepidariorum
TAGTTTTGTTGAATATCTAAATATTCAGCTGTTGAATAATTACTTCTTGCTTTCAAGATATACATTATCTGTATTCTTAATACAAGTGGAGAAAAAAAACTTAAGAGATGAAAATTGTTTTAAAATGATAAGTGTAATAATTATAAATAAATATAATAAACAATATGAATTATATTTATCATTATTCATAAATATAACTACTTTTAAATTCAAATTAACATACTGGATAATAAAGATATTCGGTATAACATTAAAAAAATTTTTTATACACTTGTATCTTGTATTAAGTTTGTATTTATACAACATAACTTGTAAGTTCCTTATAAATATTAGTTATATGTTCCTTATACGTTAAAAATGCATAGTAATAAACTTTTAATTTTCTTAAGTATCAAAAAGAAGAAAAAAATATTTTTTAATATAAATATTTAAACAATTTTTGTGCAAAATTTTTCTGCACATGCATTTGAATATAAATTTCTGAGATTTTAAATCTGTTATTTTACCTTAATTTTAATTAAAAAATATTTTAAAACCTGCTGATTACCTATAGTATAATTAAATTTCAATATAATGCATGGCAACTGTTGGTAGTTTTGAAGTTTATATATTTTCTTGGCAAACTTCAGTTTTTGACATTTTTGACGGGTTTTTGACGGTTTAAACCAGTATTATACCCTTGTCATGTCAAAAACTACTTTTTGACGTCAAAAACCCAACCCTGCTCCTGGCCCAAAACGAGCTGTTGCTGGAATTTTTAACTTTACTTCTAATAATATGATTCAACGTGCATTACTTGAAGATAAGCTCAAACTGTAAAATTACAGCTTTCGTTCTATTAAATTCTCGATGTCTTCTTTCTTTCTCACATTTCAAAAAAGAATATTTATTTCGATGGGGTTCAACACGTGATTCACACAGTTAAATAAAGACAAAACTAGGTGGTGATAAAAATAATAGTAGCGACTAAATATCGATTGAAAAACACAAACTGACTGAGACAAAAAGCCGACAGGAGGCCATAAAAGTAAACCTTCGACAACAACGTAAAAATGGTTGGTAAGTCATAAAATGTGAACATAAAACGTCACAAATGTTTCCACCCAACCGAAGCAATAATGTATGTTGAAGTTAACAAATCGTAAGACTTCGTTCCTTATTGATAAACACGGCATCCAATTTCCCAATCGGGTGAATTATTTTTTGCAGGGCGCTATTCTACCATGAAAAATTCTTAATGACAAAACTTCTGTAGATAACTTTAAAAGGTCACCTTGGGAGCAAGCTGCATATTACTGCCTGGGTTGAATTACATGTTACTTGTACAACACGTATTTTATAGTGTCGCTTAGAGAAATATCGCTTATTACAAAAATATTCTTCATAATACCTGCAATTCTTAGAGGCTAGATTGAACAGTCACTTGAGAAACACCGTAGGCATTTCTAGAATTGAATTAGATAAATTGTAATTAACTCGTCCTCTTCCAGGGGATTTTTTTTTTTTAACGAAAACCTACTATCTTTAAAACTAGTATGTTATGCGGACGCACCTTACAACTGCAATGAGCTAAATTTAGTTATGAAAGAAAATATTTTATGATGCAAGTTTCTTGTATTCGTGTTTAAACTCTCAGGTAGGTTCTTGATTAGTATGTTTATTCATGTACTTTTAATTGTGCTTTATTCATGTAGTTTATTGTGTAATTCATGCACAACACTAATATACCCTATCCACATTTTGATAGACATTATAGTTGAGGAGTATATGTCAATGAAAAATGTTTATCATACTTAACTAAGCAAATTTCATTAAATTTATTTCAAACGTTTATATTTACAGCTTAGTTGAAGAAAATGATAACATTTTGAACAGTACATGTGAATTTCATCACATTGTTGAAAAAAAATTGTTAAAATTCCTCGCACCGTTGAAGATTAAAAGTTAAAATACAGCTTTTAGAATGTATATGGCTACACACGATTTCATAATTTAAGAAGTACTAGTTCAAGATTGTTAGAGAAAGTCGAGCTTGTGTGTGGAAATGTAATTATCATTGTTATAATACCGAGGTCTTGAACTTTTGTGTTCGACAGAATATATTCTAGAATACCAGTCAGGCAGCGGGCGCCATGATGCCCCCAGCAAGCGAAGGGCTACGGATCCCCGTAACAAAATATTAAATTTTTTTTTTAAAATTTTCGTAATGAGTTCTAAGGACAAAATGGTAAGATTAATTTGAATAGATTGTGGGACACGGACTTCTACACAGAAATAGAAAAATGCTTGTGAACAAACGGCTAATTTACCTTTTTTAAATATAATGTTAATATTAAAATCAATAGTACATTTGGTTAGACAAAATTTTTGAAACATGCTATACAGTCTTTCCAATTTTATGACAATTTTGAACACAAAGAATATTACAAATAAAACTTTTTGGAGCTCAACAAACGAACAACATCGTAAATCCTTCGACATTAACAGAAGGGCTGGCAAGAACACAACGTACGTAAACAAGCTTACAAAAATCTTAGTTTGGCGAGACGTCTTCGAAGTTAAAATCCTTGTTCAAATTTTGGTGTCAAACTTCACGCTTCTAGAAGAAAATTTATTTCTTCCGAAGGGGGCAATGAATACGTGACGTCATGTGCAGGATATAAATTACCCGAAAACGGGCCACAGGCAGATCGATGACAAGGAAAACAAAGTTAACGGCTATGCAGGAAAACGAACCGTGTTGGATTTCGCTTTTGACAACTAAAATGTAGACTTCTTATGGGACAACCCCGACATAAGAAAATGTATAGTTTTAACAACTAAAAAACCAACACATTTAACCTTCCCCTTAACTAGGCATAATTATGACTAATTTTATAATTGTGTCATAAAGAAAGCTTTTTTAAATAATTTGAAGAGAAAAACAGTTTTATTGCTTGAAATTTGCGAACAATTAGGCAAAACTATTGAGAGGAGACTATACCGTGGGAGAAATCGCTCACGTTGAATTCTCCTCCCCCATATAAGTAATTAAAAATTTACAGCAAAGAAAATTAGAATTCAACTAAATAGAAGAAGAAAAACCTAAGTTGCGAATGCTGAAAAAAATAATAATAATAACTGCAATCAAATTTGCTCTGGATTTTCGATCCTTTTTTTTTTCTTTCTTTTTCACTTGATTTCTCAAATTCCAATATTTTCATTATATTATTTCAACTAATCACTTTCTGACGCTCGCAATTAACGAAGATTTCAATGTAGATCCTCATCGTTTTCCTGATATTTATTAATCGTTTTTTCAGTGTTCTCCTTCGAATTTGAGTAATTACTTTTCGATGTACAGAGTTCACGTCTATCCGCCGTTTTCTCGGCAGTTATTATTTTTTTTAAAGCTATTTTTCGTTTTAATAGCATTTTAATATGGACATTCCATTCCGATATTTTCAATATAATCTTATTTCGACAACCGAATTTGAAATTGGAGCAATCATTTTTTGACATGTTTCAATCATGATTAAGCTGCCATAAATCAACGTCATTTTTTAAACGTTTTCTTAGCAGTTGTTACAGTTAGTTGTTTTATTCTGGTTAAGCAATTTCCACATCGCTTTGAAAATCTCTTTGTTTTAAATACGATATTTCAAAATAAAAAGATTCTACGGAAGTATTCGGAATCGCGGATTTGAGCATTTAAGCTTTCATACTAGTATAAATGTTTAAAATATTTAATATTTACCATTCAGTGATCGAGTTATTGCAATAAGTCACAAAACAAATTGCATCAAATTCTGTACTGTATTGCAAAACCGCTTTAAAACATACTTCTATGAACCCTGATCTTGATAGTATTTTTTAACGCTAGCAATTTTAGCTACTAATTTGAAAATTGAAATCCTGCCCTGGTTCAATATATAATCAAGGATTTCTTAATATATAAAAAAATGTGTGGATATAATAATCTAAAAAAAAAAAAAATTTCTTATACATACCCCACGCTGTCCAAAATCGATATACATATTTATTTTTAAAAGCAACGATATACATTCAAATATTAGGCCTATCATGTAAGTTATAAATTATAGGGCACAAAAGGCCTTAAGGGAGCTTTTCTTATGGTAAAAATAAATTATAGATGAATAAGAACAAGTTGAAGGTATAAAATTAAAAAACAACTAAAATTTATCAAAATAATTTAAAACGTCAGTTACTTGTGTAACTCAATTCCATCTATAAATTAGGAATGTCATGAAACTAATCAGACTAATTAGAAGAGGAGTATACCACGACATGAACGAAACAAACTAGTTCCAAACAGGATAAAATTCGTCGAAATAATTTTTTTCTTCCTCACTTCTACCAGAAGCACAAAAGATCTGTCAAAGATCAGCCAGTACATCAGGATGAGAAAAAAGAAAGAAATTCTTTAAAATTTACGACACTCAAGAGAGGATGGAGGAAAAAAAAGAAAAGGAGGCATTTCCGATACAAAACAGAAAGAGGACCGAAATGAATGGTTCGAAATCGAAATCCGTTGCAAGTTCTGGAAGCTCCATTCCATTAAAGGTAATTTGCAATTTAAGTAGTCTTTTAAAAGTCTGGAATTTATCTTAGTCCCCGGGGTGACAATGATTACATCCACAAAAATGGGTGAGAGTGAGTTTTGGCGAATTGGTAAAAGCATTATTCGCGTCATTCAATCACTCATTAAGATTTGAAAAATAGATATTATTCTCAAACGGTTTCAAATAATTTTTTTTAATCATTAAATAATACTTTTTATTTCAAAAGAATTTTATTTTTGTGAATTTACTTTATCTCCAAACTGCCTATAATGCTACTTAAAAAAGAAGGTAGTAGTGGTGATAATAAAACACCAAAAAAGATGGTAAAATAAGCACTAATAATAAAGTACTTTAGGGAGATTTAACCCTAGACTCCCTAAACAGAAATCACTGTTATTCTTTATCTAGTTTTTTGACTCAAAGACGATGAATTAAAAACGCACTTATTTTTTACGTTTCCCTTTTAGCGTTAATGGAAATAAGATTAATTTAGTAATTAATATTAGCATTTTTTTATACATAATTTGCCCAGAATTAAAGAAGAATAAAAATGCAAAATAAATTAAAGTTCAAAATAATTTTTAGATAGATTTAGACCAAGATAAATAAATGTCAATTAATCATTCGACTCATGTACGACGAATTGAAGTTGTGCTTACTTAGTCATTTCCTTTATTTACGTCAAATAAATAAATAAGAGCAATATTCTTAAATCTTTATTAAAACAAAGATAATATTTTAAGTTTGAAATTGCTATCGTCAAGATTTCACGAAACTGGCGAAATCGGTATTCCA
Organism: Parasteatoda tepidariorum; assembly: GCF_043381705.1. Lineage (NCBI taxonomy): Eukaryota > Metazoa > Arthropoda > Arachnida > Araneae > Theridiidae > Parasteatoda > Parasteatoda tepidariorum. The sequence goes on from NC_092204.1 coordinate 71,507,185, forward strand.
TAAAAAAAAACATTTTAGTTATCTAGATTTAATAGTTTCATTCAAACTATAAGGAAGGCATAAAGCGCTAATTTCTAAAAAAGAAAATAATAACTTATTGCTGAAATATTCTATTTATAAGCAGTTGATATAAAACCTATATTTGACCTAAATTATTCAACATGAATCATTTAATTATTTTTATTTATATTTCCTTATATAAAGCAAAATATCCTTAAAAACTTAGGTTACAGTTGGAAGTTTTGCAGTAAAATTAGATACATTTGGGTAATTAATTTCGATACAGTCATCCTACAGGCATAAAATTTACTTTATTGATGACTTTAAAGTTCTGTGTAGAAATTATATAAGAAAGTATTGAGCCGGGAAAAAAAAAGGAGGGGAAGAAAAAGGGAGAAATCCCAATTCATTTTCGATGAATATTTTACAACGAACAGTAATGCTATGCTGCAACAGGTCTGTTTTTATTTTCCAGAACATTTTATTCCCTCGGTGGTTATTATTTTAGCAATGGAATTAAAAACCAACCGTTTTATTCAACATTCTAAAAAGAATCTCATAAAGGTGAAGGAAAGAAAAGGGAATAAAAAAAAATTTTCCTCGGGGGTACAAAAAAATAAGGAGAGAGAAAAATAAAACTAGGATCACTTTAAAGAGAAGGAATTCAAATTTTGGGTAACATGGTAATAAAGGCTCTAAGTTTGATTTTTAATGGCAGAGGAGAATAAAACTTTGTAGAGCATCCACTTTCAAAAAGGGTGGTACATAAAGCTCCTGCCAGATTTTCTCCAGCTATAAAAGAGCAAGAAAATAAAATTCACACCTTTGCTTGGTGACTAAAACGCAGACGAAAGTATGGTATTTCATTTTATGAGGGTAGTCCTCCTCTGGCAAAGAACATCCCTTGAATAAAGCATCCGTCCCTCCCGCGTAAATAAAATAAATAGGAGTTTTCCACAACTATCCCCGCGTAATGTGTTCCACTATAATACTCTCTCTTCTCTTCAAGGAATAAATAAGAATCTCGGAAAACTTCCCCTGAAATATTGGAGCGGAAAAGTAAAACCGGGATATTTTTCACGGCAGTTAAAAATGAGAGAGCGCATTTTTCTCATTCGAAAAGAGGAAATATCTTGTATGGTTTAGTTTCGAAAAGATCATCCATTTAAAAACGTGTATGGGGGAATATATATATTTTTCTGAGGCGACAAAAATACCGAGTGGAGATTAGGTAACTCAACATATTTTGTGAGATATCCCATTAACTGTATAATTAGCATTATCTCATATTATTCAATTACAATTAATGTAATAAGATCAGAATTAATGCAATACTTGTGCTTGTTTGTTTTTTTAAATACGGAAGAAAGGAAGATATTTATAGCAATGTTCAAGATGGGAATCAGACTATGTTCCGCTGAAAAACCAACAATGATTTTTAATTACAGATTTGTAAGATGATTAATAATGGATGGTAATTAACTTATCTCGAGTTTGTTATTTAAGAACGCATCTCAAGTGGAGAAAATAAATACTTATAAGGATATTATCCGAATAAGAATTTCATTCTCTCCAAAATAAGCGCCCATTTTAAAGACTTGCCAGGCGTGAATGAAAAGTAAAAGGAATTTAAAATGAAAAACAAAGTGTTGCCAATGAAAAATGGAAAAATAAAGGTGAGAAACAAAACTAGGAGAACCACAGCAGCCAAGAGAGAGGGGGAAAAAAAAAACAGTGGTTGAGAAGGGCAGTGATAAAGTAATGTCGTTAACAAGCAAATTCATATAAATAAAACAATATTCCTGGTCATCATGACTGAGGTGGAAATAGTTTTGGCATAATTGAACTTATGCCCAAGATTCTAACAATGTGCAGCAACTGGCGGCTTCACGAATTCTTGATAACGGATACATCTAACTTTGAATGATAATTTTTCTTTCATTTAAAAAAGTGGATAATTCCCGATTTTTTTTCTTTATTATTTTTTTTTAAAAACTAATATTGAAGAGTTTTTTTTTTCGAATCAAAATTTTGCAAATAAATATTAACATAGTAACCTGATCAACACAGTATCCACAGTTTTCTCAACAAGAACTCTCGTTCCGGGGCTTTGTTTTGATTTCGAATACATTTAGAGATAAAAAAGAAACTGACTTATTGTAACTGAAATTTTATCGGATTGTAAATGCGTTGATGAAAAAAGCGTTTGCATCAATAAATCCAACATTCAACATGATTGTTGTTGTTGTTCATTTACGTCGCACTAGATCTGCACAATGGGCTATTGGCGACGGTCTGGAAAACATCCCTGAGGAGGATCCGAAGACATGCCATCACAATTTTGATCCTCTGCGGAGGGGATGGCACCCCCGCTTCGGTAGCCCGACGACCTGCACGCGAAGTCGAGCAATTTACGGTAGAACAGTTTAACGAGGACCGCACACCCTCGGTCCCTACGCAAGCTGATCCAAGTGGTCACCCACCCGCACACTGACAGCAGCCAGTGATGCTTGACTTCGGTGATCTGCTGGGAACCGAAGATAATTCCGTAATGATAGTTAATAGTTTATATGCGCTCGCTCAGAACACAAGTGAATTAAAACATATAAAAATCAATTTTCCTTAAGAAAATAAATTATCATTATTAGCAATCAAACATTAAACTTTTGAACACCAATAACGGGAAAGAAATGCGAAAAAATATTAATTGAAAAGAAAGATCGATAGAGCAAATAAGCTCTAAGTAATTTAGAAACTGGAGTTCATATGACAATATTGGGATAAAAATGAGGAGTTTTCTCCTTTTACTGACACTTTTCTGATATTTGGGGTATAAAAAAAAATTGAAGACCCCGAAAATAAATAACTGAAAAAAACTTTTTCGCCTTTACTTTCTATACTTTATTGCGCCTTAACTTTATCTGTAACTGTCCCAACGCAAAAGGAGTGAAGAATCATTTGTCATGAAATCATGGAGAAAAGTCTGTATTCTTTTTCCAGGATGATTATAAGTAAAATATTTTATACAACTATTCGTTATCCTGCAGCCGATGTGACAGCGTGGCATTTCTTTCTGGAGGAAAAACTCCCAGTCTATTCACCTTTATCAATTTTTATATGAATTCTTGTTTAGAGAATTCTCTTGGACTTTTCAAAAATGGATTTTCGCGGTTTTTTTTATGATGTCTTGATTGTGAAGGCGAAAAAAATAACGTTTCCTTTTTATAAAGAAAAAGAAACTAAGTAACAATGTAGAGTACATTTATACAAGTCATTAATTCCTTGCAGTTGTACAATATAAAATCATTCATGGAAGAAAAGTTTGGAAACCATAATAAAAATTGTTCTGAGTTGAGGAAGAAAAAAAACTATAAAAAAAAGTTTTCAATTTATGTTGAAAACCTAAAGAGTACTTGGTCTGAATACAGTAAGGGATTATTATTCTTCGAAGCTCTATTACCAAGGAGGGAGGGTATTCACAATTTGAGTGTCTTAAGAGGACGTCCTATCACGGGAGAAACTTTTCGTTGCTAATTCCCTTTCACCTCCATAACTAATTTAAAATTTAAAGTACAGGAAAAGAAAGTTCAGAGAAACCTTAAATAAGTCATGAAGTTATAAGAAATTCAGATACTTAAAAACAAATTTTAATTATGAATGAAAATAAATTTTGATGACTTAGGATTACGCAATAGATAAGTTCTCTTCCAATAATTTGTTTTGTTGTTTGATATTTTGAAATTACTTTTTTCAGCGATAGAAAATTCTTGTCCAAAACTCACTTTCTTTTTCTTTTAAATTAGCAATGGAGATAAAAGGAAAATTTGCGTCGAAATGTTTCTTTCGTAGTATGGCTTCATGGTTCATCGAAGCTAAGATGTAATTTCAAACTATATATGCTAAATTGTTGAAAAGAATAGCCTGAACTTCAAACGAGACAAATATTTTGAAAAATATACAAAAAAAAATTTTAAAAAAAAGGTAGTTCAGCGAAATTTTTTTTAAAAATTTAAATCAGTCTCAATTAGGATAGTTTTGAATTGTTTCTTAGAAGCCGAAAATATTGAAAAAATGCAATAAAGGAGTAACTTTCGAAGTATTAAAAAATTAGATATAACATACGCTTTTTCATTTTCGGAAGAAAAAAATCATAACATTATTTTGCACGTTATTACTGCTATTTTGCACCATTTAAATTATCAGTATAGAATAATGTCCAGGAATGGACAGAATTTACCCTAAAATTTATGAATAGCAATTTCAAATTCTCCACACTTGTGGAATTGGCTTAATATTAACTAAAAAGTGTTATTTTTGAGACAGAACCTTTGAAAAGAAATCCTTAAACAATTAAATATTAATAATGGAAAAAAAGTATTCAAATTTATAGAAAGTAAGCGTTATAAAGAAAAATACTTATCAAGCAAATTGCTGAAATAAAGCTGGTTAAAAAAAACACTTGGAAGTACATTTTTGAAAGTACAATAAAAACAAAGCATTTAAGCGTAAAGCGCGGATCCATATGGATCAAAAGTTACTTCACAATAAAACATGATCTTAAAAAGTTATTAAAAAGCGACAGGAATTTCGATTTTTCCTTACAAAATAAAAACAATAAACCATGATCTATGACACGACGTAAATAAAACAAACATTTAATTACAACGAAAAAATATGGATACACTTAAATTAAAGCAGAGAAACGAAGGGGAAAATCAATTTAAGAGCGCTATCAAAATGGCATAATTAAATCAAGACCAAAAAATGTCATCAAACCAAGTTCATTAGTGGTCGACCCATCCTTACCTACACGTTTAGTAGTCAAACAATTCGTTTATGCATACGAAAGAAAGGAGGAATAAAAAAAGGATCGAAAAATCCTAAAAAGATTCTCCGGGACAGTCACGGCCTTCTAATCACTTCAAAACCAATAATGGATTATGCGCCTACCTTGTGCAAAGCTGGGCGGCATTAGAGTTGATGAGAGATAGTCTGAAAAGATTTTCATCAATGATTTTAGTTGGAAAAAGAAAAGAAAAAGAGAGAGAGAGAGAAAGAAATTCTGACACAGATCGATATCAAGATTTCGTCAGAAGGTTAGAAAGAGCGAACCTTATAAATTGATTTTGGGAAAAGAAAAATTAGGAAGCCTTCAAAGTATCTCTTTGTTTGCTATTATATTTATTCTGATAGCGTAAAAGGTACAGGCATAAATGGCTGAATAAAGACAAAACGGTTCTTTTTCGTTGAACTAAGTATTTCAAAATTATTCAGTTTCTTTTTTCTCCCATTTTGGAACTAGAGGTTACATGAATATAAAACAAATACCATTTGATGACCAGAGGTACAGTGGGGGGAAAGAAAAAAAAGCACTACTCTGAATAACTTTTGATCTAATGATTCGGAGATAAGGTTTTCACGTTCTAGGACTCAATCATAATTGCTCGAGGGCGTGACCTCAAATATGCTAATTAATAAATGTGGACTATATTTTAAGTTACGAAATTAGACACAAAAACGCAATTTCTTTGAATTAACATACAATAAACATACCTCACAATCTGGGGAATATGATCCCCATAGTTCCAATACATTTCTCTTAAAAAAATTTTTTTATTTCAAATAAATAATGATAAATAAAACATTATAAATTAAATTTCCACATTTTAAGCGTTATTATTAAATAAAATTACGAGAAAAAAATACGTTTGAAAGCAGTAATATAGAGGACAATTTCAATAGGGAAAAAAAATATTAAGCATTATTTATTTCAGATTTTGAAATCTTTACACGAGAAAAAAAGATGAAATATAAACAGTCTAGTATTGGTATGCTAACATGAGAACATACAACAATTTTAATTGACCAAAGTAATTAATTTTATTCAAATAAGTTTGATCTTAATTGCGAATAAAAGCTATATAACATTTTTAATCTAACTAATTTAAAATTTAAAAAAAAAAAAATTCGATTCTTTTACGAAATTTTCTCAGACATTGAATCTTTTTCTCTATGGTCAGTTTTCGGACTTGGCATCCATACCGATATATATGAAGAATATTGAGTGCTAAGGTAACAACTTCGCCTAAAATGTGTGAACCGCAAACGAAATTACGCCCTCCAGGTAGTAATTACAAAAAGATCCTGGTGAGAGAAATTTTTTTTTTTTAAGAGGAGGTCAGGGAGATATGGAACCCGCGTACACTTGAAGAAGTTAAAACAGAAGAGTATATACTGATTGAGATAGCTATAAGCATGGCAAACTTATTTTAAAAACACTGGCATTTAAAATGCAAATTGTCTTAAATGAAACCAATTTTTTCAATGTTTCCTTAATGCTGTTTTTCGAAGTTCGGTAGCCAAAGAAAATAAAAAAGCCATAGTTTAAGTGCCTTACACTTGAAACAATGCGATGATTTTAAACTATATACATATTCCTGCAGTGAAAAATTATTTGGGCTTTAATACACACAAATAACTTAAAAATTATAAAAGTTATTAAACTTATTGAAAAATCGCCAATTTGGCGACATTTTTTCACCTAGATGAAAATTATCAAAATCAGTGCCTTATTCTCAGTTTTCGCAAATTTTTATGAGCCCAGGTAATGCAGCATAGGAGTAAGTTTTTAAATATTAAAAAATTAGACCATAAAAGCTTTTCATTTTTACAAAACTGTAACATTTCCTTATATTGACGTTTTGCGCCATTTTCAAAATAAGCGTAGACAGCGCTGGCTTTAGATAGGCTAAACTTGATCTAAAAGTCATGAGTAACATTTGCAAACTCACAGCAGTTATAAAAAATAGCATATTATTCGCAAAAAAGCATCATTTCATATTACGACGGTGCCTTCGAAAAACAGTCTCAAAAGTTTTTATCTTACCTCCAACTGTCATATTTTCTCCAGTGATTCAATTAACCTTTTAACTGAAGTTAAAGATTTCAAACTTGCCATATCTCTTCAAGTTACTCGAGTAAATACTTTGTCGACTAAAAATATTGAAGAGTAGAGAGTGCAACAACTAGTTGCCCAACCAAGCTCCGCAAGATTATCGCTGAAATGAACAAATAGCGGTGATCTTGCGAGTCAATTCGGTAATTACCTCGCTTTTATCTAAAATCTTTAAACAGCATTCTGATCTTAAAAGGTTGATACATTTTGGAGCAAATCCTTTCGCGAGAAGGGATTTCCAGTGACGATCGTGAAAAGCCTCCATGAATCATTCAGACTTATCGCTTTACCTTAGAATATACGTAGGGCGAATGGGTAGATAGTGACAAGTGCGGTTGAATAAATTGGATTTCGAATGACAATGAACCACAGTAAGAGCGATGGTCCTTTAAAGGAAAGAAATCGCAAAGCAAGCCACAACTTGATTCACAAACTCTAAATTTCAAAATAAAAACAAAAAACGAAACATACCAATTGATTTTTTACATTAAAGCTAGCAAAAATTCTGAAATATTTCAAAGTAGGAAAATTCTTTATTACTAATGGCAAAGAGATTAACCCATACAAGTTCATACTGTCTGCCTAACCAAAGAACTCTTGCCACAGAGCTGTCTGCTGTTAAGGAAAAGGTAAAGTGCATTATAAAGATGGGGATTCATAACACATCTCTAGTTAACCCAAGTCAAAACCAACTGTATATGTTACCTTAAACAATTTAACCTCGTGAGCATCGTCCCAGACGGTGCTTTTAGGCGACGAACGAGGGGGATTCTTTAGTTGGACAGACAGTACTTAATATTAATTAATTGCTTATAAAATCTCGTCGTTTGTATGCAATTAAACATTATGATCGTTAATAGTACTTTAAAATCAGGAATGGTAAATTTAATTATTATTCTTAGAATTAGTTGTGGCTGTATTATTCTAACAGCCACATATTGTTAAGTTAAGGAGGACACTTCGAAGCATTCAGAGAATGAAGTTATACAAAGACTGCAAAACACTCTGAATTGTCACAGAATTAATAGAGTAACTGAGAATTGTTACATTAATTCCCTTTCAATTAACGTGAAATGCAACATTATGTACAACTTTTAATTCCAAGAAAGGAGTTTCACGGAAGGATGTAGGAATTAAATGTAAAACATTAAATACTTGGCACCGCCATTTGTTAAAATTTACTAAAGCAGAAACAAAGCATTTCCGTCGAACGAATTAGCATTTTAAATTACGTCTGTACAAGCCAATGCAAATACACATTAGTTGAAGCCTCAACATCAAATAAACGAAATGGAAGAATGTGTCTTGTAATTCAAATTTCATTAAAAGATAGGAGAGGGAAAAGGGAGGCCTTTTTCATTGAACGATGCATTATTGGGAGATTTGATAACAGATAGTCAGTCAATTGGAAGTAATTTTTTCATAAGAATGAGTTTTGCATTAAAAACGCTATCTCTAAAATATTATAAACTGAAGTATAATTTGTCATTATTAATCGCAAGTTCAACAATTTAAAATTTGAATTTAAAAAAAATCACAAATAAGTAAATGGTAATTATTCCAATTAATTAATGTTATTTGAAAAAAAAAGAAGAAAAAAAGCAGAGCATCCTAACAATGTTAATACCAATTTTACTGCAGTAACTTTTGTTGAGCAATGCAGGAAAATATTGGTCATTAAACACAAAAATGTAAAGTACATAAAAAAAAAGAATACTTCAATACTATTAATGCATGAGGTTCACACGATTATTTTAGAAAGAAAACTAACAGAAAATTAAATGGGAGAAAAAAAAGAATAGTAATGGTATTCAATAATTAAGAAATACATTTATTCCAATCATTCATTTAATTCTACAAAAGTTATAGAAAAATAAAATGCCGTGTGCATAATTACGATTTTAAAGGAAATAAAATAAGAAAAAAATTAACGCATATTTAAAAAAAAACATGCACTTCAGTAACAGTACAATTTCTCTTCATAAAAATTTTAGTACTTCTTTTCGCAATGAATAGTTTTACTTCCTACTACGTAAGACTAATCTAAGAAACACTTGAAATGTTTAAGTAATAGTTAATGCAGTAGACTTGATTGCATGCTATGTATTAATAAGCCAATTGTTGTATTTTAGCTGACAGTGCGTAATTAAAAATCTGATAACTAATTAAGAATTAATTACGAAAAAAATCGTTAACGTTATTAAAAAACGTTTTAAAGGAAAATGGCGAAACTGATTATGTATTTTTACAATATTTTTCACTCATCTGTTTTTGGCTTCATTCATTTGATAGCTTGCCAAAATTTTGATTTTTGATATAAAAAGATTATCATTATATTGCTTTATGATCAGGTCTAGCGAAAATCTCCTGAATGTATTTTCAAATTACATCTTTTTCCTATCTTCCAAACAAAAGAAACTAGCTCAACACGATTTTGGAAAGTTGATGGTACACAGACAATCTTTTTTTTTTTTCTCTCCCCATTTCGTTTCTCGGTAAGTAAGAAAAATGGTACACAACGTCTAATGCCCTCCAGGTACAGAAATGTTAATATATCAGAGGATTTGAAATATGACAGGTTACAAAATAGCTTTCGGATCACAATACTCTGCTTCAGATAGGACATAGCTGACAGCCTAAATATGCAACAAAACAGACTTAAAATAAAGGGTATAGTTAGAATATTTTTATTTATAAGAAAAAGTTATTCAAAAATTCCAAAAAAAAGTTCTTTAGCACATGAGAATTTACGAAAAGTAAACTCTTCATTTGTAATATGACACATGTCAAACATCAAAAAAAGGATAAAAGTAGGCAGAGATAAATCCAATTTTGGATGCATTCATTTATTCTTTAAAACGACACTCCACAAACAAAATAGTAAATAAACATTATGGAAAAAATAACTTATTGTAGACCGGGGTGGGTTCTATTCCCTGTGGTATTTTGAAACCTATCCAACTTAAAAGCGATGTGCAGCAGCTTGTCTGAGAAGTAAAAGCGGAAAGGGTGCAGTGCTGACCAGGTAGTCACCATTATTAACTATAAAACCTTAACGTCTATGACTTCTAGGGTAAAACTGATCTTCCGGGTCAACGTTAATTTTTTTAAAAAACGGAAATGAGAAAAATTACATTAAATGAGCATCTGCAAATAATGGAAATTGAAGTTTATTAACATAATTTGAAACTTTCCTATTTGAATAAAATCGAAGGTAAGCACCTTGATTTAAATTTAATAACATTAAAAAAAAGTGAATTTTGGTTGAAAATTTTAAACAGCTAATTAGCAACTGCGACCGTATATCATGATGAAGTAAAGAGAAATACTTGAACTCTATGCTGTTTTAAAATAGTGATACTAAAAAACGGAGGACAATTGAAAGTAAATAATTTTACATTTTTAGCAATTTGATTTTTTTTAAATAAGTGCTGTCGGACGGAGCACACTGCGCCGAAAAGGGTTATCTTTGAATTCTAAAATTAAAATATTTCCCCGACATTTATCACCAACACATTAAAAAAGAAGAAGAAAATTTAAACAACGAATTACATAGCAGAGTTCGAAAATTTATGCAAATTTGTATGCAAATTATCTCTCTAAATACGAAGTTAAAATAAATCTCAGTTCCTCATCCCAGTGAATATACAAATTTCCAGTTTTCATGTAAACCAAAAATTAGATTTAAAAAAAAATTCATATCGCGCAAATAAATGAAAAGCAACCAAAGTTAGCTCAAATTACAAATCGCTGCTGACAACAGAAGCAGATTAATTCAGGGATGTTCAGAAGCTTAAAACTTTGAATAGGTTGTTTCAACCAGGACAACTTTAAATTTTAACCATCACCCCGGAGTAGCTTTCAAACAATTTTTGATGCATCCCTTCAATACAGCATTATTCCCTATTAGAAGGAATATCCATTTATCAAATCAATAGGCAAATTATAACGTTCAAAAGGAAGGACAGGCAGATACCCTCCATCTATCAAACAGGAGAATAATATTCGACAAGTGCACGAATCCGTGGATTGCGATCTTCAGCAAAGGGATCGCTCAACTGCCAGATATTGTTTGCACACGGAAAACGAAGTGGCCTGAATGAAATACACATGGCAGAGTCCTGATAAATGACAAGTATGCCTGGCCAAGGGATTAAGGCGTGGCAGCAGCAAGTGGCATCATCAACATGTAATGGAATGATGACAAATGGGATAACGTTGTTAAACCTTACGAATTTCATTACATTACATTTACAAGGGGTCTTGTTTGGCGTGAAATCTTTCATTACGCAAATATACCGGAAAGAGAAGATGCTATTTATTTAAGACTTAGACCGTTGCGTGATATCTACGGCACGAAATTCGGAAGATAAAGCTAGAATTATTTACGAAAATTGAATTCCATTTTAAACATAATCATCTAAAAAATTACTAGGGGCGTACAATGTCCGCCTCTGACACTCAATTTGGCAGTAAGGCCCCAAAAAAAGATAGTGTTTTGGTGATTAAAAATACTGTTGTAAAGTTAAAAAAAATTAAAATGCTGGTAATAAAACTAATAGTACTAAAACAGTAAGAAACAATTTATAAAAGCCAAGTTTCGTGATTTTCGAATTTTTTTGCTAACTTAAAGGTAGTATCTTACAGACAGGAAAGGTATTCTATTTCCAGAACATAGGTAAAATTACATGAAAGCAATTTCTTTATTACTTATTTCTTTGACTTTTTAATTTATTCAATGAAAAGTGTTCTGCCATGTAGTGGATAGCAAACAAAACGGACAGGAAATAAAAATGGTTAATTAAATCCATCTCTTTTAGCAAGCCTTACATAAAAGAGAGGTAGCGCTGGAAATCCTTTAACCCTTTTTCCAGAACAAAGAATTTCGATTCAAAATTTTTGTCAGTGCGGCCTTATATTCAATATATTTTAAGTGAAGCGACATACATTATTAGACCTTTGTTGATTAAAGAATAGTGGTTGCTAAACGTTTAAAAGCAATTATTTCTATATAGCTAGTGGTTTGAAACATTTGTCGAATTAGTGTTGCCAAACAGACTACACTGCGCCGGAAAGGGTTGAAGCTCAAAAATAATCTGTATTAAAATTTAATTAATGCATTTTGATAAAATTTAAATATATTAGTAAGTTATTATGCAAAAAAATACTATATACTAAGAGTTCTATTGAAACTAGTTACCAAATTTCAAGATAAGTGTTCTTAAAGTTTTTTCAAGGTTCAAAGCTCTTCAAAATTCAAGCTTTAATAATACTTAGCTTAAAATTTAACAACTTAAGTTCAATGGAACATACTTCAATAAATAAATGGAAACAAAAATAGTTAAAGGAACTTTACAAAAGTCGGTATTTTTAAAATTCAATCACTCTGGAACTATTCGATCGATTTTGCACAAATTTTGTATTTTGCCATATAAAATTGCATTATTTAAAATGATGTAAAAAAAAAAACAAACAAAAAAAACTGTACACCTCGAAATTAAATTTTTTTTCCGGCTATTAATAAGAGAATGAAAAATAATAAATATTTACTAAAAGTTATATTTCGCATAAACGAATCTTGTAATTGAATGCAAATTTTTTAAATTCACTCCGTCGTAATTAAGTTTTTGAGATATGGCGAAATACGCATACAGTACATTAAGAGGTTGTTCAAACTTTGGACAGCTTTCTTGTCCAAACTACTGGGACTATATTTCCCAAATAGCGGCTACTCCTTATATTTAGGTCAGAAATCCGTTGAAAATAAAAGGTATGTTTATTTAGAGAAAGTGCGTATTTGTGTCTGATTACGTGACTTAAAATATCGTTTGCTTTAATTAATTAGCATATTTGAGGTCACCCTCGCGGACCAGTAAGAATGAATCCTAGAACGTAAAGATCCTTTCATTGCATCAGAAGTTATTCAAGGTGGTGCGTTTTTCATTTTGCGCACTGTACGTGCCAGACTATTTTGACATTTCAAATTTCAACAAGCGTTAAGACTTCAATATATTATGGAGTAATTAATATATATTTTTTAGATGTTGCCCCTTTTCCTTAAAAATTATGCGGAAACATCAATTCCTAAGCAGAAGAGTATAAATAACATATTGAATATATTTTAAGAGTCCTATACTAATTGAAAATCATCGGTTTATGGGAATGTTTCATTCAACTTTTAGTAAGAGTTCATTAACATTAAAAGCAGGGATATTAAGGTACCGGACGAGGAATACAAGGCAATAAATAGGCAACATTGCCTTATGCTATGAGCCATAACAAAAGAATCCTATTAAGAGTTACCCTATACTAAACATGAATTATCGATGGCGGATAAGAATAATAGGAAAAGCATCCTATCGAGGCATCACGATAGAGGGAAGGGAAAAAAATAATAATAATGGATAGGGAAGATGTATTATGATCCATAGATCAGAAGAAAAAGAGGGAGAGGGTATAAAAAAATAGAACTGCTCATGAAGGATAAAGATTGACGCGATAAAGAAGCTTAAGAGGATTTTGAGTGGGAAATGAGAGGAGAGAAAAAGGTAAAAATTCTTCAGAACTTGTTGAGAGCTTGTGTTTGGGGTGGTAGTGAAGTGAGAAATAATTGTTCTGACAAAAGGAGGAGTTTTAATAAAGTGCATTCTCAACCCTCCCCCAGTCTTAAGTTTTGAAAATTTTTGAGAGGTTAACACCTTCTTTGGAAAGCAAAAGGTAAATCAGTTGGATGATGGCAGTAATACTTTGGAAATTAAGGACGATTTTAATCATACATATATCCCATAAAGCTATATTCATAAAATATAATAAATTTTTCAGATTTTTTTTTTATAAATTGTGCACTATAGTAAAATTTCTTGTAAATATATAGATATATATATATATATATATATATATATATATATCTGTAAAACTTTGATCTTTAACACCTAAAAGATAGATAAAAATAAACTTTAAAAAATATTATGAAATTGTTCACATAAAACTGATAACAAAATTCTGGTACTTCTCAAACAGTAGAAGCTTTTATGATCAAAAGTGAAAATTCATACAGTAATGAATATCTGCTGTATAGCAGCCATTCTCATTGAGCTACATTACGACATGAATACTGCAGAATTTTAATTCATAAGCCACATTAAAAAATATTGATTAATATCAATTTTTACAGCTCATTAATATACTTACTCCCGGTAGTCGTAAATAAAAAAATAGCTTACATTGTGACATAAAACAAAAAGGGAAAAAAAGTTTTTTCATAGCATATCATTGTACTTCATAGCATAGAGAATGACGTAAACATTCAGAACATTTGGAAACATACAGCATAAGACACCAGTGTCTTTTCCTGCTTTAAAGGTAAAATCTTAAAAACACATCTCACCTCCAAAAAATAATTTTCAAATTTGCTCATATTTGCAGTAGTTTATCATTGAAATTTCTTTAATTTACAAACACTGTTATTGATAATTTTTGAATATGAAAGGGGAAAAAACTTTTCTGACTACATTTTTTTTTTTGGAATTTATATTTTAATAGAAATGTAATTCCGATAGTTTTTTTTCTTCAAAAGTATCAGACTGTTTTTTTTAAATTAAAAAATATCAATATACTTATGCTTGCAATTAGGGCGTCAAGTATAAATATATTTGTGTGTGTATGTATATAAGGCATTACGGTGTCTTATCTGCGTAAAATACTACAAATACTAGTACTAGAGCCGCGATGGCTCAGGGGATAGAGCGTTTGCCTTCCAATGAGGTGAACCGGGTTCGAATTCCAGTCATGGCTGGTTGATACGAATTTCGCATTCGGCTTGCACCGACCACGGTGCTGACGCGAAATATTTTCAGTGGTAGGCGGATCATGAGTTAAGAGCCCCCTTGCTGTCAGGCTAACCGTGGGAGGTTCTCGTGGTCTTCCTCTCCGTGTAAAGCAAATGCGGGTTAGTTCCATCAGAAAGTCCTCCACGAAGGCAAACTTCTCCCAATACAAGATCCAGGAGTTCCCTTGTCTTCTGGATTGGGTTCAAAGTTACAAGGCTACGGAGTTGAACATTAGTAGTCGTAAACTCAAAAATTGGGTCGGCAGTTCAACGACGGTTATAAAATATAAAAAATATTAGTACTAGTGCTTTTATAATCGAATTCTTAATATTTCATCTTTTAATAAGCCGACCAAGATTCTTCAGTTTCAATTAATTATTTTTTTTAAAAAAAATTTCAATATAATAATTTTATTTTTACATAAACACAACTTATCATGAAAGCAAAAAACAAATCCATCAACATCTTCACAATCCAGTTTCCAATAGGAGTTAAGGATGAATAACGCTAAGCGTAAATGTGCACGTTAGGAATTCAGGAAAGTATGAGAGAATAACCAGCATTCTGATATAAACGCGCACATTAATGATTAAGATGGACAGAAAGAGCAAAATTTTTGCTTTCTCACCATTCCCCATCATTCGCCTTAAGGATGAGGGAGGAAGTTCATACGAATCGATAGATGGACGGTCAGAGGGGACAAAATAGAGCGGAATATCAAAGAGAATAGATGACGGCTCCGATATTAAGTCAGGAACACGAGGTATCTCCGCCAAAGCAATAATAGAAATTTGTAGGACGACACATAAAAATGGAAGAGAAAAAAATATCGCGGGAATGACTGAGTGGTAATATTGACAGAATAACGGAACGCAGGACGATTAGAAAATCAATTGAAGACTTATGGGGAAACTAGAAATATACAATGTCAATAAATTCCCTTAATCAAACAGATATTATTTTCTTTTGAGTGAATCGATTATTTTTTATTCAATTATCACATACATACCCCTTAAACATGTGTTGAGGTTCTGGCGAAATATTTTCTTTGAGTGGCAGTGAACTAAGGCAGAAATTGTTAAAACAAATTGAATTTTTATATATCAGAACTTATATGATCATTTGCCTATCTGATGATTATTTAAAAGTAGTGGTGGATCGAATTCTTTTATTTCTAAATTATTAAAATATAAATAAATTACTTTTGCAACCAATAGTGAATATTTTTACTAAAAATTATGGAAATTTTGTATCGTAGTGATCACATGCAACTGCGAGAACTTAGATTTTATGGAACAATGCACTTCCATTAACAAAAGTTTACAATAATTAAGTATCAAATAAGATATGTTAAAAGACGAACATTTTCCGATTTTAACAGAATTCGAACAAGGTTTTACCTGAGATGGTATTCCAAAAATTTAAAGAACGTTATCAATATTTTAAGTAAAACTTAATACAATATTGGGAACAAACTCAACTGAATTTTAAGAATGGAAAAAATGAAAAGAGCTGTTACATTCAATGCAGTTTTTGGATTGAAAGATATTTTGCATTCTTATCACACCTACATCCACACTACGGCAAATCCAAAACGATACACAGTTGCAACGAGAAAATTGTTCATATGAATTAATGGCAAATGTAGCGACGTTTTTTAAGTAAATGTGGAGCAGTTTTTCCGTAATAATTATGATAACTTTTCGTGGAATGAACCTGGTAACATTAAAATGCGAACATGAAACATTTGTAAAAATTCCATTAGTTATAATTTTGAAAGAATTTAATTGCATAAAATTGGCGATCAGAATTTATTACACTAGTAGAAGATTTTTTAATGGAATTTCTAAACAAATTTACAATTTCTTTCAAACGAGAGGTGGAGTGGGAAAAATTGAGCAAACAAATTGAGTAATATAAGGTATCGTCCACAAAGTGAAAAGAAATTTCGATATAATATCAATCCGTTAAATAAAAATCGGGAAATTGGCACTGATCCAGTTTTCAATAGATATTCATAATTTCGTAGTCGGAACCAATATAGAAACTACGCTAAATCAGTAGCAAATGGCATCTCTAGTAGAGCTGCAATTTCAAGATAAAATAAAAATTGACCAGAAAAATTTTAAATCTTGAACAGCAAGAACACAAAGTAAATATAATTTAAAATATGTTCAATAGATACGTAATACTAAGCCTCATATCTTTAGAAAACTTTTCTATAAATATACACACACAGCATCTGTTAATTAAAAAATGAAATACAGATCAGAGAATTGGACGAAAAAAATTAGGAGGAACTTTAATAAAAATTTTATAAAGATCCCACAACAAAACTATTTCTAAAAGGATGCAAGTATATTTGCAGAATTCAATTTCAGGCTAAACACTTAAAACTAAATTAACCCACTTAATACCGCATGGTAGTTATATGAAAACTATAAATAAATGTTTTATAAGAAAATAACTCTGCGGGTAGTACGTAAATGAAAAATCCTTCTTTTAATATTCAAATGAATGAGAAAAATTCTCATTCAGCATTGTATAAAATTCTTCATATTACTAAAAATAAGTAATAAGCTTTAGAATCTTCAAAATGATAAAAGACTAAGGCTAGGCTACAAGATATGATAATAAATTTTGGAAGAAAAAAAAAAAAAAGAAGATATCTAGGAGAATTTTGATTAAGGACGAAGAAATAAAATTCCATCTGTTTCCATTATTTTATTGAAAAATTCTTCAAGCCAAAGAATCAAATAAGAAGAGCCTATTTATTTCATCTCGTTTTTCTTGGAATACAGTTTTCATTATTTTATTTCAAAACTATTTGGAAGATAAATCTTTTACATAACATATACGTATATCAATTTCATAATGATTTCAAAAGCTGCCTCCTTCCCGACTTTTTTAAGATTATTTCAAAGCAATTTTTGTTTAATATTATAAGTGCCATTTCAAATCTACAATTCAGAAGAAAGAAAATCGTTCCCTTTAACTTTCCAAGATTATTTAACTTTTTTTTTTGTTGCGTTAGCAGTTAAAAAAAACAAGCAAACTACCAATCGAATTTTCATCCGGAGATTTTATTTGACTGTGACACTTTGTTTCATAATTTAAAGAATAAGTTATATTCTTATTAAAAATGAGGAATGAAATAAGAACTTGTTTTATTTTTGATAAATTAAAAAAGCCTTCAGAACACAAGTTGATACTTCTTAAATTTATTACATTTATTATTATTTTTTCAACTATATTACTTTTCCCACTTTCCAATGATCTAGAGGCCGCCTAAATTACTATGTCAACAAAAACAAACAAATTGTATTTTCCCGCTCTCCTCTTGCGCACATGGAATTTTTTTCTTCAAAAATTCAACAAATTTTGATATTTATAATGGGAGTAACTTTTTGTCAAGTTTATCTGATCGCAGCCTGATCTTCGAACAGCCCTCAATTAAAATACATGAGGTTGGTTATCCATAAAACTATAAAATCCTTAGCTACAGTAGACATTTGAGAACAGTCAACCGAAAACTATAAATCAGAATTTCATGAACAAAATAATGGAAATTTAATTTCGGAAAAATTAGCTTCACGAAGAACCATAAATGGGGTATCGTAGCTTTTTCAAGGTTGACACTCAAATCTGGAAGAAAAATTCTTTGTATTTTACTTCTGTATATTTTGCACAATATATTAAGAGAAAACACAGAAACTGTGCTTTTGTGCAGGCTATATTAGGAGGATAACTATACTAGTTTTAATTGCTGAAAAAACTTAAGAGAAATAAGCAACAGCTGAACATACTCAAAATAAATAAAGCTATAGTAAATGAAATAATATAGTATAAATTAACTATTATCTTTAAATATCCCATAGATTGCGCTTTGAGAAGTCAGCACTTTTTAAAAAACGAAAATGAGAAAATAAGTCTGTAAGGAAAAATTCAAGATTCATTGCATTTTTCCTGTTATTTTAGATGATTTTTAAATTCCCTACATTTTCCAGGTTTGGAGTTGTGGAGCAGCAACCCTGTTTAAATAGAAAATTTAAAAAAGAATATTAGTTCCTCCAATTTAACTTTGCGAAATTTCGATGCGGTAATAAAGTAAAGACATTGTTTATTTTGATCTCAACATCTTAAAGATAGCATATTACGCCTTATACGCAACATTCTCCGTCGTACGCTATTTTCAACTAACGATTTCTCCACTTCCAGACGGGGGCAGGCAATGGTGGACAGCATCATCAGCATTTTATATACAGGAGATAATAGCACATTCTGGTGTTATAGAGCTTTTGCAGTGTGGTGTTACAGTGTTAATTACTTTATTATGAAATCACCCGAATAATTTTCATTAATCAGAAGCAGGGTTTTTAAAACAGACTGACTTACTCAGAAAAGTCAACTTCAAAAATCAATTCTTAGTGTGTAACAAATACTGATATATAAGCATTTACTCCCCAAAAAATTAATTTTATTTCTCCAAAATCGAAGCAAAGTATATAATTTCAACACTTTAGGTTTTACTTAATTCGTTTCAACTTCGACTGCCTTATTGTAAGTAGAATGATGGGAATTTAAAAAAAAAAAAGAAAACGAAAACTAATTAGTCATTTTTAGCTAACTAAATATCAGAATATTCTAAAACGAAATTTTGAGATCATTAAGAAGCAATACAACTTTTTATTGAGTATTCTGATGATTTGGACTAATGTTTTCTTAATTAAAAGAAGAAGCCTTTTTATGCAAGAGAGCAATTTGGCTTTAGCTAGAAATCTGGGCTAACGGTAGGCAAAAAAAGTACAGTAACCATGACGACTGAGTGAATGGGCGCCGGATAGGAGAATATCCAGATCCTGTTTCGATTAAATAGCCACGTCAACACCGGATTTGATAAATATCCGGTAACACATCAACCCACATCATTAATACCACACAGTGACGCCTTTTCTATTGTTGCCAGAAGTTTCTTCATCAGAGCTTTTAGAGGGTTAAGAATAAATATATAAACTGAACCCAACATGTGAAAAAGTTGTGCGAAAGCTTTATAAACAAAAAGAAAAATTAAAATCAAGATGAAAATCAAACTAATAGAGGTTATAAGATATAAAACTTTTTTGCCCAGAAAATTCAAATTTTCAAAGATAAAAGAAAAACATTTTTTCCCCTTAACATAAACACGAATAATAAACAGATAATTTGAAAATATTTATGTTTAAAAAAACAATCAACAATGAACAATTAGATTCTGTATTAAAAATTAACAAAACGGAATCAGGATTGAAATATCATGTATTTGGTAAATCATGTTGAGAATCATTAATTCAAAAGCAGTCCAGAAATAACAAAAAATAAGTGTGAAATCAGTATTAAAGAAAGGCGACAAACCCTTAAAAAATTTTCAAAAAGTGGGTAGAACAGAAAAAGTTTTGAAAAATTCCCTCGCGTTTACAATAAGTTTTTAATAGAATTGATTGTGGTATTCAAAATGTGGAACTACTCACTACACATTAACATCTTATGTGTAATTTTATTACCCGTTTTTTTTATTTATAGAATCACAAAAGATCTTTAATAAGGTATTCCAATTAAGTTGTTCTTAGTTTCTATTGAATGTATCCAAAATAAAGATACACTTCCACATACATTTCAATTAACCAAACATCTGGCAAAAAATGAGAAAGATAAAGTTTTATAACTTTCATTCACAAATAGAGGATAAAATTATAGACTAAGTTATATTAATTAATTATTGGCTACATCCAGTAAATTTTTGGCTACCTTTAATAATTTACACGTATACATTTTAGATAAAATTAAATTCAGTTTTAAATATTGCATTTTCGAATAGATCGACAGGCATTAAACAAATATTGACCAATAGAAAATGTCGCATTGGAAAAGATGCGCAATAGAGTCTATTTATAAGCAGTTGAAAAAAATTCAATTATTAAATAAATGAAGAAAAAAAAGGTTACCAATTAAATTACGATTATTTTAGATTTCAGTAATTATGCTATTAAACATATGCGTGCCTTTCGACATTTTTGCAAATTTTAAAGAGACACATACATCATTATATAATACATTTAATTTTATATGTATGGTACTGAAACCATGGTCTTGTTAAGATCCCAAAAATTAACTCAAGACTCAAAATCATAGTTAATAGGAATTAATTACTTCAGGTTTTAATTTATTTCAAGGACTGTCCACAACTAAAAGGGACTTATTTTTATGAAAACATCCTATAAGATCAATCTTTTTCTTCTGGATCACAGGAAAACCTGTTAGTTTTGCGAAAAAGAAATCAGGTCCTGATCAAAACATTAGCACATACAATGACTTCATGAATTAACAATTATGCGAGTAATTAAAATTTACATCTTCCTCTTCTCAAATATCTATAAATTTCTTCATTCATTATTCAAACAATGCGTTACATTTGTTTCCCATTATGTATTCCTATAAAAGTCTTAACTTACGAAATCGCAAAGTCTAAAACAGCTGCAATAGCAAAACGCGGGATGATTAATTCCCTAGTGAAACAGAAGGTAAAGCCAATTTGATTATATGGGATAAGGCAGCAATTAAAGAACGTCAGTAAGCATTTAAACAATAAGTCAGTAAAATAAAAAGTTGCACGTGATCTAGAAGTGGAAATATCTGAAAATACATCATAAAGCCAAATAATTAAAACATAGAAATTTGCTTTTCGAATATAACAATTGTGCAACAATTCAGTCAAATGCAGATTGAGCTGAACTTTAACAGATGCTAAACCATGTGAAGTTTGCAAACGTAAACGAAGGAAACTTTCTGATCGAATTAGTTTCATGTAATTAAAAGAATAACTCACAATATTACCTCCCAAAAATCAAGAGGAATCTTGAAGAATAACCAGAGATGTTCTAGATTATCGGTATTCAATAATGAGATGGAAATAAATAAATAAAAATTTATATTTTTGGAAATAGGAATAATTAGGAAAGTTATTAGTGAAACGGCAGGCTTGATATGTATGTAAGTTGAAAGTTTATGAGAATTCTTATTTATCTAAACTAAACAATAAAAATTTAATAAATCATTAAAAAAAACAAGGCAACAATTTTTAGCAATTAAATAATTTAACAATCGATAAGTAATTAATATCTTCAGGACAAAAAAAATTAAATCTTAAATTTAAAAAAAAAATTTGACAAATCATAATTATGCATATTTTTTTTAAAAAAAAAATTATTAAAAATTAAAGAAAAAAGTTTATTTCAAATTTCAAGTCTTGGTTTAAGTTTAAAAACATTTTTCATTTAAGTTCTAATCCCTCTGTTAAGCTTCCGAAAAATGTTTAAAAATATAAACAAAAAGAACGAAAAAGTGGGAGAGAAGAGAAAAGGAAAAAAAAGAGAAGAAAAAAAAAAGAAAAAAGGAAGAAAAAAAAAAGAAACATCAAGTGTAAATTCATAATGCCAAGAAAAAGCTGAGAGTTCTTTTGTTGCTAAAATGACATTCTTCTTCGCAGGGATGATAATTTTTAAGAAGTTTTACACACCGCAAACAGCTGCGCTCGACGAAGGAAAAAAAAACTCATTGAATCAAAGGAATATTCTTTTTCTGCTTGCAGTGGAATATTTCTTTTTTTCAGCATTATGTTCATGATTATTTGGCAACAATCTTAATATTTATTTTTATACAACACAGAAGTTAAAAAATAAGACTTTTCTTTTCTTTTCCCCGTTGTCTTCCATTTACTTATTTTTGTCGATATTTACAAATTTTTTTGATCTTGTATTGTTGAAAATGAAACAAAGTAAACGTGATATATGAAGTAAATCGCAAAAACTTGCATGGGATTGTAAAGCATTGTAAACGTTAAAAAAAAAATCAATATGCATAAAAACTTGCATATGTAATACAAATTAAATAATAACCAATTTTCAAAGGTTTGTCAAGATGTTATAAATCATCCTATCTATCAAATAATGATCGTTATTATACAAATACAATAATGGAAAAGGCTTATCAAAGACATATAGAAAAGACATACTAAAAGTATTCTCAAAGTATTTCAACATAACCGGTGAGCATGTTAATTAATTGAAACAAAATAAATGATGGTGTTATAAAAAAAAAAAATTTAAAATTCAAAACAGAAATTATCGAATCTTAATACAACAGTATGGTAATTCAAATAAAGACATGCATTTAGAAAGAAAAAAAAACAACAGAAAATTTGCAAAGGGTTGCGGTTACCCTATAACTTAAACTATAACAAAATTTTAGCTTTCCCTAGAAACCACGCTATCGCTAAAAGGGATGAGGATTAGCGTTACGGTTAACGTAAGAAAACGTTATGCAAAATCTGTCCAGCATTAGGTGTTTTTCTTGGGTGTTATTTTCATAACCTAAAATTTACGTTGCATGTTTTCCATAATACTTGTTCTTAAACTGTAACAGTTGAACATCTTTTACTTGATTTTTTGAAATTTAACTAATCAGCAACTAGATTAAGGAGAATATTTGTAAATTTCATACGAAATTATCCATTGAAATTTTTTTTTAACCCTTACAAACCTTATTTTCATGTCGACTACGGCGTCTGTGTTAATAGACAAGAAAAACTTTGGAGCAATGAACTATAAAGGTGTCTTTTTTTTTTTCAAAAAAAAAAAAAAAAAAAAAAAAAAAAAAAAAAAAAAAAAATGATATTTCGCGTCTGGCGCCTAGGCAAAATTTAACGAAGTTCGGTTACGGAAAAAATATGCTTGTGAGAGTACACAAAAGCAGAAATTCAACTAATTGGATCATGTCAAAGTAAAATAATATCTTCAACTTATAAGTTTTGAACTTAAGAAAATAAAATTCCTGAGCATTTAAGCTTAAAGTTTAAATAAAAAAATTAGACTAGGTGAATAAATTTCAAGAAAGCAAAATATTATCTTCAGCAATGAAAAATGCTTTATTTGGAGGTAATAGACGTCACTTAGCATAACTCTGGGGAAAAAATAAATTTGGTCATAATATTTGTGGTGGTAACTATGTGGGTAATGTTTTTAAATTTCATTTTAATGAATTTTATTTGAATTTTAAAAAAAATCTGAAAACCTTCATTATTAATTATATACTACTAAGATATATCTTTCGCAAAAAATGCAGAACTAATTTTCTGAGGCGAAACTTGATTTTGCACCTAACATAAAATTAACGATTTGACGCGTACAAAATTCTTTCTTAAAAAAATTATAGTAAAAAAAAAAAAAATTTAATAAACATTTCGAATATAAGTTAGATCTAAATCTCCGCAAATTTTCATGCATCTGAAAAAGACATTCCGGACTTAGAAGGAGACAACTCAATACAATACATATACCGGGAATAAGCTCGATGCAAATGAGATTTCAGTTCGAAATGCATACAAGGCCTGAGGAAAAGTGGAAGAGCACACATTTATCCCATCAACAGCGGGAGAACAACTACACACGAATATTGAAATGTCTATGGTCATCGCCCACAACATTTTACTGTTCAGTACATTAAACAAATGAACGAAATGTCTTGTTTCCATAGCTTAGCGCGAATGAACTTCATCTGCATAAGAATGAGAAATTTCAAATTAGAAGAGATGAGGGTGCCCGTTATCAACATGAGACAGTTAATGATTAAATATGCAGATTATATTTTAACAGTGCATTCCTCCTATCAACACAAAGATGGAGATAAGCTATTTCGCTCAACAGGAACCTGACATTAGAGAGATTAAAGCAGTCATAGAGAGTTGATGAGTTGGGGCAACATGAAAAGCTCCGACAAAAAGCATTTTCTTCTCTCTCTCTTTTTTTCTTAAAAAAAAAAGAAAAAACTTTTAGAAAAATACTGACTTTTAGAAAAATCTAAAGAATAGCTGAGTTTCCAAAATCCTAAATAGCTTGATAATATAAATCATCGTTTCATAGCATAAATCGTTTGATGAATTAAATCGTTTGATAGATTAAATCGTTTGATAGATTAAATCGTTTGATAGCATAATTGGTTTAAAAGCATAACTGGTCTGATAGCATAAATTGTTTGATAACATAATTAATTTATTAGTAAGAATAATTAGATAGTATAAATAAATACGCATTCCTGTACATGGATTTTCAATTTAAAGGAAATTGAATTTTTGTGAATAAAAAAAATAGCTCAATATTTAGAAAAATTCAGCATAATAATCGTTTGAGAAAATAAAAATGCAGTTCGAAACAACAATATTTAATTTAAAGGTAATTCATCTTATAGAACAATAGCTCGGAATTTCATACTTTATATTATGATTTTATACAGAAGAATTTAGAACAATAATCGTTTTATAATATAAAAATGCATTTCCGAAATACGATTTTTATTTCGAATTTTCATAATAGCTAAATATTTATTAACTTATTTTACGCCACATTAAGAAAGCTTTACTTCACAAAATACAAAACATATTGGTTGTGCATATTTTTGAACTAAGTTTAGAAATGCTGCAAAGAATTACCGAATAGCACCAAGAAATGAATTTCCAAGAAATAAAGTCATATCATTTACTTAGAAAATTAAACATCAAACTAATGTACTAAATGTAATTACGCACATTAAAAGGTGGTAATCAGCTTACTATCACATAATACCTTTGGTATTTATGCACTATAATAGCATTAAACGGAATATTTACTAATTTATTATTTCTTCGCCGACATCAAAATTAGGAATAAATAACTCAATGGCATTATATAAGATTTTCCTGTATTTGAAGACACAGTGACGGTTTCTAATAAAATAAGGATTTTGTTCCTTTTTAGATAAAGAAACTTTTAATGTAATTTTTTTATTTCACTTTTTTATGCAAAGTCGTTTTCTTTCCTGCGTTTTCTTTTCTTACTTTTAAATTGAAAAGGAAGAAAGAATTTTTTCTCGATACATCAACATCAGGCGCAATTTTAATCCCTTATGAGCGGCTGCGAAGTATACTTTCCATTAGCTTTATTAAATTTAAAATGCCCATAGAAAGTTATGTTCTCAATTGTGATATCTGCCACTATATGCTGATAACTAAAAAACATTTTTAAAAAAAAACGAAAATCTTAATCTACATAAATGCAGGGCAAGAAAAGTGGCCAACACTGAGATGCTATTTTCTCTTATTTTCTCTAAGCATTCGTTTATTTGATCATTTCGCATCGAATTTTATAAGTAGTTACAAACACAAAATTTACTAATTCGGTTATTTATAAGAACAGAAACAAATAATTATAATCCCGACGAAATTAGAACTTATATTCCCTGCAAGAACTGCACCGATGTCCAACTTATCCCGGATCACATTCTCGAGTGTCCAGTCCTTACCCCACATGTTTTACAACTGGGTATGGTGCCACTGGATTCAGAACTTCGTGAGATCCTTTACAGTAATGATGTATTGGAGCTTGCGGGTGCTGTTTTGAAGGCACACGAGGCCATTTAATTGTCCATGGACACGATAAAAAAAAAATAAGAAGAAGAACAGAAGTTCAATTTTATGGTAAATTCTTTAAGGTGGATAAAATTTTGAAAATCTCCTCCACCCTCCTCTAAAATAAATACTCTTAAAAATCAAAATAACTTTAAGTAATAAGCTAAATGAATTTTTCATAAATCAATCTCAATTCTAAAAACGTTCTAACATAACATTGCCAGAAAAAAAAATTTCTCGATAAAGGTTTTAAGTAGGTAGAATTCTTAGCTGCAGAACTTCAGAGAACTTTAGATTCTGAATACATTTTGGAAGTTTAAATGTAAGAACTACGAATTAAATGCGCAAAAAAAAAAAAAAAATTCTTGAACTTAATTTATCTACCCTTTTTTTTCCGCCAAGAATCAAGTACAGATTAAATCTACATTTGTAGACGGTCGATGTTATTTCCGACCACACCAGAGTGTAAATTCAGCCTGGAAAGAAAGATGGGGGGAGAAGGAGCTATGGTCTTTGGGGAAGGATATAAAAGGAAGTTTCAATCTGAAGACGGGAAGACTACAGCGTGTGGAAAGAATACCAAAGAGGACCCCTTCAAGATTCTTCTATTTGCGTCGAAAAGAATACGGGTTGGAATAACATAATTTCTCCCGCTTGTTATTCGTATCAGGAAAAGCCAATGGTTTCCGAACTTGTACTTTTTGTGTTATCACGTAAGCAGGCTTTTGTTTGGGAATAAAAACAGACGGGGAACGAAAATAGTGGTAACAATCAAAAACCAAAATTGAATTTAACATGAGGTTATTTCCCTCCCAAAAGACATTTTTACTACACCCGAATTTGAGCGCAACTAAAATAATTGAAGGCGCTGATTAAGTTGGTAAGGCAGCTTGTGTCTCTTTCCTTTTTAAACATCGCGATAATATTAAACCTTCAATTGAAAGTTTATAACCATATAAATATCTAAACATAAAATATATAAGTTGATATAATGATTTAAATGCAGCGTATAAGTATTAGTACTTTGGAAATAATAGCAATCAAAGTAAGTAAGTGTTAAATAAGACGTAAGAACGCTGGAAACAAAACATGTCGTGAAGCTTTACGTCGAGAGGCGTCGTTAAGAAACACATGCTGATCTTGTGTCGACAATGCAATCTTCTAAATAATTAGAACATGTTAACCCTTTAATCTATACTCTTTATACACCCGTTGACACTGAGACATCAAATGAAAGTTTATATTTGATCCATTATTAGAAATAAATAAAATCCAGTTTTCCTTAAGTTAAAAAACGTTTTCTTTTCTTTATAGTTTAAATTAACTGCGATATTTTAATGTGACTAAATTTCATTTTTACTCTTTTCACAAGATACCTTAAGGTCCTTAAGTTTTAAAGAGCTTTCAATTTAAAAAAGCTCCCGTGAATTTTTCTAAAAACTTTTAAAACAATTTTATTTGCATACAATTATTTTTTGCCAATTTAAACAAACAAAACATGGAAAAAAGAAGAAAGAAAGTATAAAAATTTGGAATGCATCGACAATTAAACAATTGATAAATTGCCGATTAATTTAAAGTTGACGCATAATATTGACGTTAATTTAAATTTGACGCATTGCAATGTTACAAAATACAATCTTTAAATTGTTCTAGATGAGTCGGGTATATTTCAAATTTAATTAGAGTAAAAAATATTAATGAATTATTAACATAAATAAATTGCATTCCCAACCTCCCCTTCTTTTATTATGTGGGGGGGGGGGAAATCTACAATCGCAGAACAGATTTAAAAAAAACTGACAAATTTTTTTAAAATCAAATATTGTTTTTTAGAAGTTTTGTGAATTTATTTCTAGAGATACACAAAATCTAACTAAAACCCTCATCCTAAGTAAAGAAGTTTCTCCTTCAGAACAGTTTCTCCTTTGCAGCTAAACAGGTAAGTCAAGAGTTTCAGATGGTAAAGCAACTAGCAGGCGATGGGAGGAAGATGTCTCTTTCCGCATCTTCTGCCAGAGTGAGAATTACAGTACAAAATGCGTTTGCGATATGCATTAGTGTTTATTGAACGTGGTCTTTTAGATTTTCATTTGACTTAGCTTTTCATATTTCCCGTGATTAAACTAACTTTAAAACGGAAATGATACTGAAATTGGTTTAAATCATTCGAATGTTACATAATGTACATATTTGAAACAATAATTTAGTATTGATGTTATAGGGGAAAATGTTTTTCTAACAACTTGATTAACAAATGACCCAATTTATATATCAGACTTCAACACGAAATTGAATCAAAAGACATAACTCAAAACCAAGGGGATAAAAAAAAAAAACTTGAAAAAAGGTTAAGATTTGAATTTCACGCCTAATTTAATAGTTGTAATAGTGTGAAATAATTTACGACATTAATTTGAATTATTTTTTTCTATTAAATACGCTTCATCAATCCTTGTAACTTCTAAGGAAAATGTAAGGAAAAAAACATTTAAATTTTAATAATTATTTCCAGTTAAAAAGAGGTATTCTTGAGACATAAGTTCGAGAAAAAGAATATTCAAACATATTAAATTTTCAAACATAAAACAAAATCGAGTTATTTTCACAACAATAGAATACAGCGATATCAGCATTCAAATAAAAATAAGCGACTTAAGGACATTTGGAACAGCTGCACTAAATAATATTTACGGATACCAAATAGACTTCAAAAAAGTTTTCTTTTGAAGGTTAACTCTTTTCATTTCATCCAACAAACCAAACTCTTAAAAAGAGACTGTCAACAGCTGATGCAATATCAAACGTAGTTTTATTTCACTTCGAAAACTGATACAAAAGACTTGAAAATGAGAAAAATATTCAGATCGGAGGTGGGGAGAAATCTTGTAACGCGATGCACAACAGGTAAAAACAAGGTACGGTAAAGAAAATTCCAATAAGCAAAACTACGTTGAAACTTACAAAAGGGTAAGAAGGAAAAATGCGAGGAAAACAGGAGAGCATTTTTCCCAGTATTCATTCGTTTATCGAAGAGTTGGCTTCAACCCCCGGTGTCCATGTCGCAGCCCAAAATCCGATGGCAAATTTTATTCAACGATTCTCTCAGCTGGATGAGAGGGGGGGGGGGGCTTTCCAGTCTTCATCCTCCCTCGAAAATTCTATCCACGTTCGCCCCCGTGTGCTAGAAATGGTTTTACATCTGCAACAAGATTAAAGTTGGAGAGGTTGGGGGAATGGGAGGATGGCAAACGTACACACTGAATAGAAAAAAAAATGTTCGAAAAATCTGACGAAGGAATTTCTGCCGCCTGGTTAAATCTTTCATATATTCGACAAGAAAAAACGTATATCCACCTAGTTTTTAAAAATCTTTTATTCCATTCTTCTAACGGAATAAAAAGAAGTTGAAAGTTAGAATCCTTTTTATTCAGAGAGAAGGATCTAGTTCGACATTGTCAAAACAGGGAAGGGGTTACAAAAAAGCAATTGACTTAAAATCTGTTCTAAAAGGCTTAAGAACTTTTTCTTTTTGTCTCTGTTTGTAAAAACTTTATTCGGTTGTAAAAATTAATGCTGCTCTCAGACAAACAAAACTTACATCAAAAACTAGATTTAAAAAATGTCGGATGATTTTTGTTTGATATGTAAGAACAAAAAAAAGAAGGAATACAGATTAAATGAAAAGGCAACATCAAAAGAAATCGTAAGAAAATATGACATAACGGCATTCTGATTTCGCTGAAATCATTTGTTCAGCGAATTCACGTAACTCGAAACATTTTTTCGATGAATAAAAAGAATTAAATAAAATAAAAAATTTGATAGCATCGTAAGCTGGCGAAAAAGATCAAAAGAAACATACAAAAGGCGTTTACTTGAACTGAAAGCTGGAAAATGTATAACATTTTTATATATTCTAATCTTTTATTCTTGGATAACGCAACGTAAGAATTATGAAATGATCGCTGAACTTTAACTTAGATATTTTGATGTAGTAAACATGGGTTTTCAATGGCTAAGCATGTGAGTGGGAAAAGAACGAAAAGTCTGAAAATACCTATCAACTCAAATCCTGAAAAATTAAATTAAAAAAAAAAGGTGCGTGAAACAATTTTGCTCGAAAACAAAACATTTAAATTATTAACATACTTTTTTACGCACATTGAAAAGAGTTCAACAAACTGTTAGGCTTTCATAAATAAATCATGATTAATAAGATGTCGAGAGCTTAATTTGACAATCATGATAAGAAACACTTTTTTTAAAAAAATAATTGTGAGTGATTGTCATATGAAATTGAGCGTCAGTCATATGTCTGGAAATGAAAGTTTTCACAATTTTTTCCATGGAAATTTCGACGACTTTAACTTTAAGACGCTTTTTTTCTCTTACCAGAGTGAATGACGGAATGTTACATCTTTTTTTTTCTTCTTTTCTTTCGATGCATTACTGGAATAAGTAACAAATAAATGCGTCATGTAGTACACTTCGCATTAATGATGCTCATTTTTATTAATTAAAATGCGCAGGTCGGCTATTGCCGTCAATTATCAACACATCACCAAAAATCAGACGGCTATAGCTGTCGTTTAGGGCAGCGGTTCTTAACCTATGGGTCGCGACCCAAAATTGGGTCGCGAAGCATTTTCTTGGGTCGCGCTGAGTCGAACCAAAAAAGTTAGTAATACACCAAATAATAATAATACCAACACCTCCTAGAAGTCATTGTGGCTTACTCAGCCTAATTTTGACTTTTTTTTTGGGTCGCGACATGAACATATTTCTCAAATTTGGGTCGCTGCTTAAAAATGTTAAGAACCACTGGTTTAGGGCAACGTGTTAAAGAGGATAAAATAATAACCTTCAGAAATTTAATTTCTTCCGAAGTTTAGAAGTCGGAAGAATCTCATACTTGATTAATATACAATATTTACAAAATTTCTTCATTTTTAAAGGAAATAATTCAGAATAGTCAAATCGCTAACTCACATTTTAAGGCAACAAATTATCCTATGAAATTTAAATGATTTTTTTTTTTTCCGTTTAAGACATTAGAATTTTACAACCAGTGGGTACAGTAGTAAGACCATATTAACTTTCTAGATGAAATTTTAAATATAATTATTTTTTATATACAATGGGAAACAAAATTATTATAAAAACTAATATAAATAAATAGGCTTGGAATAGAAAATAAGCCAATAGTGTATGTGAAACTATTACTATGAAACATTTATTTATTTTGTTCAGATTCCATCACCTTATATGTGACAATACTGTACAATAAAAATAGGTTCAACATCTTGTGACGAAGTAACAATTTACAAGTTTTTATATAACATTTTGCATTAGTACATTTGCTATAAGTTATTTAGTTTTAAAAAAAATTAAGGAAGAAGAATGCTTCACAAAATATAAATTTTACAGATTCTTTGTCCCCTGTCTGAAGTGAGGTCATCTTAGCGAGAGGAATGTGTTCCTAGCATTTGTTTTAGTTATTAAGTTTCTTTACTGTTAAATCAAAAATTATAATTACAAAGTTTCTTTTTGAAAATTAATTAGTATGTTTTTATTTCCGAGCCCGCTGGTGGTAAAATTCTAATATTGAGAAGCGAAAAAAATATCTTAGTTGCTTCTAAAAATCAGTAAATTATGCACATTTCTTTTATATAGAGAGAAAACAAAATACATCACCGATTATCAGCCAGGCGATTTCTTTAATTAAAATTAATTAAACGCGAAACAGGGCGAATCAAGGTTGAAAGCCTCCCTCCGGCAAATTAATTACAACAATCGTAGTTTCTCGAAAAAAACAAAAGCTTCAATTAAAACCTGTAAAGTAAGAACTCTTTCCAAGAGAGTATGCCTTTCATGCTTATAATAACAATAATAAAAGACCATAATTATAATCATCCAAAGATGGAAACTTTCCAGCTCAATTAGGGGAGGAGCAATCAAAGTGGACTTTTCGAACTATTTTAGCTACTGCAGAGCCTACAGTTTGTGTAGAAAAGATTTCAGAAAATTTAAGAACGAATGGGTAGAAAATGAGGAAAATCCCTCGACCGGGGATTTGTACGGGACAGAATAATAAACTTCCGGTAATTATCTAATATGTATGAGTGCGATGAACCACGCGTGGGATTTTGGAAGCTAATCCTAATGGTTTTCACGATTAAACCACATTAATAAATAGAAATGGGTTGACAAGGGGTCGAGGTGAGGGTGACCCCATCAATTTTCGTAAAGACACTTAAACGATTAACATGAGGGATTTATCAAACCATCGTTAATAATAGATAAGTCCGGCAAATACTGAGTGATTAAAATATATAAGTAAGAGTTTACATGGACTTTTCATTTTCAAGGATTTTACAAATATTTTAAGTCGAGAAGATATTACACTTCGTAATAATAGTGAACGCCTACCTGAACTAGTAAAAATTACTATGTTGTTGTTTCTAATGCCTATTGCCAATACCAGCAAGTTTGCTTAGTTCCAAGCGAATTTAAGGCAGAGGGTGTGTTTCTTGCTTTTCGGCGAAACCATGTATGGCTTCAAACACGCACACGTCACTGCCCGTTTATAGGGCAAACCTATTCATGCATCCACGGGTCGTAATTTTGACCTGAACCAAAGAACGATCAATCTTCAATTCAGTACCCCCAGAGGTAGAATTAGTTGTGGGCACATGGAGGACTTTGTGACCCGACAGATTTTACGTGCACCTGTCACCATTTAATACAGGAGGAATCTTCGGCAGGCGGGGATCGAACTCACGACCTCATGGATATGGGCCCAGCAACTTACCAACCAGAATATTCCGGCCCAAAAATTACTCTTATACATGGGTGTTCATTAGATTCAATTTTAAATAATGTAATAATACAAATTATGTCGTAGAGTATGAGGAAGAGATGAGCTCGGGTTTGCTTTTGGAGCTGCCCGTCCGAAGCCGAGATATATGAGGGAGAAAGGTCAAATTTTGCGGTCTCATCACTTGGCCTTCGGAGATAGTAAAGAGACAAGGGTATTACAAAATTAAAATCTATTGCTATCGCTAACTTGTGAAAGAAAAAGCGAAGAGAAAAACTGAAGTGCAAGATGACTATAAAAAAATTAAAAAAGAAAATCAAAATCGAAGTCATTGATAATTAGCGCTAATAAAAGTAATTTGATAATCAGCGCTAGCCTTACAAAGCCTGTAAATTTTTATACCTTATAAATTTTACATTTTTTACACTCATTAACTGAAAAAAACATCTGCTTTAAAGTAATAAAATCGTTTATAAAAATTTTATGATGAACCTGAGCCTTCTCGAGCCCGAAGATTTTTTCCGGGAAACGAGCTCGAGCCTTCGTGAGGCTGAGTCCGTTTAATCTCTAAGATCTAATCTGGACTTGAAGGTCATAGTATTAGGGTTCAGCTATTTATTTCAAGTAGTGTCATTTGAGGTCAAATTGCTCAAATAATGTGAGGAGTAAGCATATCGCACATAATCTATTGAAAGAAAAATGGCCACAAAGAATTTTTACCATCAGATGACAATTACTACCAACTATATTTGATATAACGTTATTTCCATGCAATGTACAGTTTGTTGAAAAATTATAATTTTAATGCAAAATATCTGAGTACATTTGTATTAAATCTGATATATTATATGACAAAATTTATTAAAAATAAATAAATTAAATTTAAAAAAAAACATTTGCATTGATTGCAATCAATGCAAATTGCGCAATAATCTAAAAAAAAAAAATTTATAAATAATATAAACTTTAAAGATAGGATCATGTTCGATACGTAGCTAATTTCCTTTAAGTATTAAAAACCAGTTAAAGAAAAGAAAAAAAGAAGATTTGCAAAAAAAACAAAAAACAAAAAAGTACCAAACGATTTTTTAGGAGAACATGGAACAAAAGATGAGCTATGTTAAACAAACTTGAAAACTATTCATTCCGCTAACAAATACATCGATAAATCTTGCTCAGTTTTTTATTCCATCACATTCTTCAATAAACTCTTATCACTACGTAACAGAATTAGCATACAGGAATTCATGAATAGCTATTAAATCGAGGATGAAAAAAATAATTAAGAATGTTCCATATTTTGACAATCCTGTAGCATCAGACATCTTCATTCCAACACAATTCCTAACCACAAATTAATCTACCGTAATATTTCTAAGGAAAGCCTTTCCTTCCACCAAACTTTAGATTAAGAAATGTCAATACGCTTTCAGAATAAATTTGGCGCCCTTTATTTGGCGGATTTCGTTATAAATGACCTCATTACCCTCGTAATTTTCCTAACACGAACCCCTTGCACTTCGATGTATCAAGGGAGGGAAAAAAAGAAGCATTTATTCTATTCTGCAATGCTTATACCGCTACAACAAAGAGGCGTCGTGAAATTGCTATCATTAAGGAAATTTCAATTCATTTAGGAATCTTTTTCTTCAATGGAGAATTTTCCTTCAAAGCTAGACAAAGGTGGGGGTAAATAAATCAAACAGAAATTTTAAGTTTAATACAAATATAGAAGCTGTGATAATTATGTTGCGGAAATTTTCTCTGAACTCCGGATAACAAATCTAAGATCATCCCAGCGGGCTTAATTGATGAATACCATGGAATTATAGAAATAAATAAGTAATGTTTTCGGATAATTACAGGTAAGGAAATTGCTGTGTAATATTACTTAAAAAACACTAATTATAAAATGTATAATAATAATTTAAAAAAAGAGCATGAATTTTTCACGGATTGTTTTGCGTTTTGCTTAACCTTCTAAGACCCCAGCTTTAAATAATAGCAAATAGCGCACTAGAGAAAAAAAAATTTCCCTTTAAAAATTCATTTAGTTATTTTTAGCATTTTTTGAGTCTTGTAGGATATTTTTATGGTGTATTTCTTTACATTTTGTCTCTGAAACAAAATGCATTAGACTCAATAAGATTTTTATGTGCCATAAAACTTCCAAAAGTTACTTGAATATAGAATTTATTTTTTTATGATTTTTCACTGAATTAAAACAAAAGATAGTAAATAGAAGGAATTTTATATTAAAAAATCGATTAGTGACGACGTACAAAACAGAAACAAAAAACTTACAACCTCTTTTTAAGCGATTAAAATGTACCAAATGTTGTCTAATGCATTGGACGCTACGCCTAAAGAAGGTAATATATTGCAACATACTAGAGAAACATAATTATAACTGAATCGATAAATAATTTTATTGTAAGAAAAGAGTGGAAATAAGGATGAGAGGAGAAAAAAAAACAATATTTTCAACAAAAACAACAACAAAAATTTAAAAAAAGTATACACTGAAAAATTTAAAATCGTAAAAGAACTGTACGAAAATTTTAAAACTCGATGAATTCTGCGAATTGGCGTTTTTTTTTTTTCCCCAAAGGGAAGGAACAACGAATACATTTTTGACGAATATTTACACAACTAAGCCATGACAAAAAAAAATTTCTATTTTGGTATTTAAAAAAACAGATATACTACACTAGCAAGATAAGCCATTTTGGTCGACAAATTTAGTTCCACAAGGAATGGAATCATTTGCTGATACCAACCTCTTCTCCTAAAATTCAAAATGTGAAACAAAACGCATGCAAAATTAATAGCAAACAAAATTCCGAGTAGAATCTAAGAAGAAAAAAGAAAGAAAAAAAACATACAATCGGTAGAATCTCAAGAGTCAATAAATATCACGCCATTTACTTCACCTCAGCTTTAAAAAAAAAAGTAGAGCCTTCAGTTCTCGCATTCTCATTATCAAACACTACTGTTTCATTGTACGCTATAAAAGATAATGCTCTGCAAAATAACAAAGTTAGAAATACTCAGCTTTTAAGCAGAATCGAAGCAATTATATTCAGACTCTTTTTCCCTTCCATTTGGAATATAGGGAATGTACAATAAATAAATATTCGAATATCGACTTCATTTCCATAAGGTAATTACAGACAAAACCATCTCATTATTTAGAACATGATAAAAGCATTCTTTTAATTTTTTTTTTCTTCCCAGGAATTTCGTTACTTATTTATGATTCGATAACGCTTGAACAAACTCTCTGTTGTCATTAATTCTAGTTCAGTTATATATATATATATATTTTTTTTAAAAATAAAACTCGAAAAAATAATCCTTTCATCTTTAGGTTTTATTAAGATGAGGCAAATAATTGTTACAGTTCTAATGCATTCGAGATAGCATAAAACCCATTTTCATCTGGAGTGTTATTTAGATTGAAAGAGGATAAAAATAAGTTCTCCCCCTACATAATGAAGCAATTATGCTTTCATTTTTTGTTTAAATATTCTTTGAAGTAATCTTATCTTAATGCATTTCAAAGAATTGAAAGCTAAAATAATACATAATTCAATAAAGCTAGAGTGCGCGGTTATTTGTTAATAAGAAAACTTGAAAAATAAATTGATAAATATAATTCAGGTTTGTTGTTAATTAAGATGCTTCTTGGATATAAATAAAATACAAAACCACTATTTTATCTCCAAGCAAGACAGAAAAAGTTTCTCATGATTTTAACCTAGTAACCCATTTAACCTAGTATTGAAGTTGGTCCAAACAGATCCTAGGCTATTCCGATTATATTTGCTGACTCATACACATAACATTAAAGATATTGTCTCTTCCAATAATGTTAAGAAGGTAAATGAAAAATTTACCTTCAATCATATTTACCTTAATTCATATTTTTATGTGAAAAAAGTTAAAACGAAGTTTAAAATTGTGAACAATGTTTGAAGACAGAAAATAATTAAATTGAAACAACGGTGGACTAAAAAAGAAGACCTTTAAAAAGTCCAAGTAAGGAAATTTATTTAGGAGAGCGGAAACTCATGATTTCAGGTTATAAATTTTACCATTTAGCTCATATTATAGAGGGACATAATTTTATTAGTCGTAATTATATTAGTATAAATGTATTAGTCATTCTTTAAAATTTGACACTGAATTTCTTTAAATTTAATGTTTTAATACCGAATATTTATTGTTAATATTTTTTTTTAACATTTGAAAATACCCCATTGAAGTAAAAATGTTAGTTTGTTTTTTAGCGTATACCATCACTGGCACTTAGTGTTCTTCCACTTCGTTTCGTACGGCATATTGAAACCATACGGACCGACGCGATTTTCCAATCCAGCGGCCTTTTTCTTTTAGTAAAAGGGTTTTAGAGTTAAAAAACCAAGTTGACTTTTCTAAAACAGTTTCATTTTAACTGGCTCAGCATTAACAGTTTGTCAGTATCAGAATAGGATAAAAACGAATGCATCATTCAACACCGAAATTAAGTGCATTCATTGATTGATTTGTCAATAATAAATTTCTTCCGACAAGCAGCATTACTGATGGCTTGAAATGCATGCGAAATCTCTATTTATCATCGAGTTTGAACTAGGGTGACACTAATTACCCTTTTGAGCTAAATTAAAACTAATGAAGTATCCGCTTAATATGCAAACAAGCAACGATAGATTCTTGTTAGACGATGAAGAGGAATAGATTGATACTTAATGAATATAACACGCATATTTCTGAGAAGATCGCTTCCGGAAGCTCGTGAAATAACAGTTTTGCATTGCTAAATTTCAAGAATTTAAAGTAAAGTATTTTGAAGAGAAGTGGTGGTCGATAACAATTTGTCTCTGCCATCCACCGCAGGACAATCTATCATAAGACATATTTAGATTTTTTGGTATAATAACTCATTTTTTATTTATAACTAAAAGCTTCATTCCGAAAAGATTCTTTTTAAAAAATGCTCCATTTAAAGAATAGTTCCATTCAAAAATTGGGTTTTATTTCTTAACTTTGAATATTTTCAGTAATTTAGACAAAGTAATGCGAACCGAAAGCTTAGTTAAAAATAAAACTTTTACATTATAAGGGTACATTATTAGATCACCCTATTTTATACATTAAATCGTTATTATGTACCGTTATCGTACTTAACTATTCACATGAGAAGTAGTTTACTAACAAATCATTGGGGAGGAGGGTATACCTGACGATCTAATAATAGCTGTCTTTAAATTGCCTAATGAAATTTGAAGTTTTTTGATTACCATTTCAATTGAAGGTATTTCAAAAAATCTTCAGTTCACTCCCTTTGTTTCTTACGGCAGTTGAAAAAAAAAATTCTTACGGCAATTAAAACAATTTATGTTTTTAATTTCGCTTTTTGTAGTGATTAGTTAAGATTTCAACAGCGTCCCCCCTTCGCTTAAATAATGTTTAGCGACCCCTGTCCTGATACGCGGATTTTTTGTGTCAAGGATTTTAACAAATATTAAATGCAGCCTAAACAAAACACAAAATATGTTGAATTTTATAATCAAAACTGATAGCGTTTTTATTACAAAATAAGCACCACTAGTACATAAAAGTATATATTTGACATTAAACGTCAATTATGTGCCGTTATTAGTTAAAAGGAATATGATTTATTTAGTGAATATTTATTAATTATATTTAACAAAATGAACATCCGTTAATGTTTAATTCAAGTTCATTTTAGAAGTACCTATAGTGAAGGATTCCAAAAAATACATATTTTAAGAGTCCTCTTTACGGAAGATCCAATATATCAGCAGGATGCGACTAACATACTAATTAACAAGAATGAATATGTTTACTAAACTCGAAAAGAAAGAAATAATTTACATATACGAGGAAGAATCATATTCTTAATTGACCAATTTAAAGAAAACTCTTCCAAAATGTAGTAACATAGCAGTTGAGAATATAAACTTTATTTTAATCAATAACATTCACTGATCCTGCACAATTTCGCCCTGAAGGACACTAGATAAAAAAAATAAATCAAACTTGACACCCATTACAGAACAACGTATTTTCCATTTCATTAACATTATATTAACATATACGAGCATATCTAAAACATCCAGAGGGGTTAAATAATAAAGACAATTTAGAAGAAGCTGGTGCTCTAAGCTTCAAGACATGCCAGCCAAAATCTTCGATGGAGAAAATCTTCCGATGGGGAGACGAGGAAAAAAAAAAGAGAAAGGAAGACTTATTTATCTTGAGATCGAATACTTCTTCAATTTATTTTTGTTATAATCGAAAGCAGCTCTATCCTCTGTCACCTCATCGATTTTTAAATTACTCCCTTAAAAGTAATGAGAAGCAGCAAGGGAGGACCGCGGGGTCTCCAACGTTTCTATCCATCACCACGTGTTGCTTGGTTTGGGATCATCGTTTCTTTTGTTATTTATTCGGACTTATTTGAACGAAAGAATTTTTTTTTCTCCCTTCTTTTTTCCCTTAAGGGTTTTATTTCGTTCATTTTTTATCTCTCTCTAAAGTGCGCGAATCTGTACTTTTTTAGAGCACAAACTGGCAGAAAAAAAGGGTTTTCCTATTTGTGAGGGAGCAAATCTTGAAAATAACAAGGTGGATTCTTATCCCGCCCCTTCAAAATTGAAACAAGACACACAAGTTCCAAATGAGTTCCCTTTCCGTGTTTACACAGCTCCAGACAAGACATGGGAAAAATATTTCCTTTTTTTCTTTACCCTTTTATTTTATCCCGTTGTCTTCTTTTTTTCTAGGCAACTAATCAATAGTGAAAGTTTAAGACACACAAAATAGTACCGAATTTGATTGGCACACAAAATACCTTTTGAAATCGGAAAACCAGCTCAGACACCATAATAACCTTCACAAAAATGAACAATTTTGTAACATCTGTTTTTCTTTTAAAAAGAGACTAAAATATATATTTAAAATAATTATATTAATAATAGAAATATTTAAAGGATAAGAAATTATCAACAAAAGTTGAAATTTCATTATTTACAATCCTGCGTCTAAGCAATACCAGTCTTTAACATGCAAGCGTAATTTCTTTTTTTTTCTTTTTTTTTGGTGCTCACTTTTATTAATAGACGTAGCACATAAGGATCCCAAAGGACCACCCGTTTTCTAATGGTTTTGACCCACTCATAAGTGTCACACTTCCATTACCCTCTACGGTCAGGCTATATTATATATAAATATACGTCATGTACTAGCAATACAGACACAAAACACATGATGCAGCCATATTTCAAATTTTATTTTTAAACTTTATCCTCTTTATTAATGATGATTTGATAAGATTTTTGATAATGATTAGAAGTGTACTTATTATGCTGAGAAAGATGAAAAAATAAAACAAATACAAAAATAGTTAATCTGCAGGTATTTTTAATAAAAGATGTTTCGTGCATTTTGTTGCCGCTTATTTATCTCTTGTTACTAGCTATCACGATTTCAGGAAACCCTTCCCACCAAGTGTGACATTGTTTAAAGACTAATGTCTTAAAAGAATTTTTAATTTCTACAATTCCTTTAAAACTCAAAAATTAAAGAGGGTAAATAAAATAAATAAAAAAAACTTTCTCTCAGGTAGCATCTGGTAAAATAATAATAATAAATATAGTTTTTTAAGTACAACAAAAGCACTATCCACAAAACACTATACAGTAACAAAAGCACTATCCACAAAAGTTTCAAATCCTTAACGAAAGTTGAGACGGACACTTTCACCAATCAATAAATTTATTTTTAATTATTAATTTGAAAAAAAAAAGTGATTGCAATAGAAAAACCTACATAAATATTTGACACTACATAAATAGAAATCGAAGTGCCGAAATAAAATTGGGAAGAAAAAACAGTTAAAATAAAATGTTCAAGTGAAATAAGAAAATAGTTATTTATAAAAAAGCTCCAAACAAGAAATCTCAACTTAATTGGGGCGTTACTACTATAAAAATAATTTAACGATAAATCATCATTACCATGCATCAATAACCATAATATCGCGATCATTACGAATCATAAATATTGTATCATTATCGTAAGTGTTAATTTCCTTTCAGCCGACAAAACTATTTACTAATTTAAAATAATGTAAATAAGTTAAAAATCGGGAAAAGTATCGCGATATATCGTCAACGATATATATTATATATCCTAGCTTTACTGTCGCCATATTAAAACCTCTATCACTCAGCGATAATGTCAACACGTGATGAATAAATTTTCAGTTGAAAATATTCGATTTCGATACTCCCAATGTAAAGGAAAAAAGAACTTCATTTCTATATTTTTTTTTTTCCTTCAACACTTTAACTACTGAATACTTAAGTTGAAACATAACTTCACAAGAATAACTTTAATAGTTAAAATTCTTGGAAGATCGGTTTTCCAAAGCATGACTTTGAAGTTGTATAAAAAATAGCATAAATATGTTTTATTTATTTTCCTAAAGGGAAAAATCGAGGAAATGTCAAGTTATGAAGAAAACGAAAGGACAGAAAAACAACGCACGCCTAAAAAAATTCTTCTCTCAAATGGTTTGAAGCCTTTACAAGCGGTGTACTGTAACGAAGTTACTTAAATCCCATCACAGGGTTTCAAGCCGCAAGGAGCGCTTTTTTTAGGAAGCAACTCCATAAAAGACAACCTTTTATTCCAAAACAAAAAGAAAAGGGAAAAGACATTTTATTTTAGGTATACAGTTTCCCTCTTGTCAAATTTCACTCAGAACAAAGAGAAGGAAAAAAAAGAAAGGACGGGGGGGAAAAGTTAACATTAAAGGGAAATGTATTTTTGAGGCGAATTGCGGGTGCCCTTTTCGCGAACAGCAATTTTCAAAGCTTAAGTTTTTACCTCAGAAATTATTCAATGGTTGTTTTTAGTCTAAACATAAAATGCTTAGCAAAAAAAGGGCGGAAATTAAAGTTTAAAAAAAAAAACTTTCTTTTGTAAAGCAGTTATTTAAAAGCAACTAGAAGGTATTCTTTAAATAGCATTACATATACTGAATCAAAATTAAACGTTTTACACGCAAACGAAAAGGAAATAAGTTCCAAAAACTAATTCAGTCTTTTTTTTTCTCAACGGGATTTTTCCGTTTTCTTTTGTTTAAGCATTAAAGAGCATAAACAGCTCTGACATATGAAATATTCATTTAATTAAAATGTTTAGTGGAGAGACTTCAATTTGACGTTATTACCGACGACTTTCAAAGATTAATAAAACATAGTTGATTACTGATTTCGTTCTTTTTTCCTTAAAAAAAAAAGAAGAAAAGGAGTTTACGTTATGGTAACGACGTCAAAAAGTCGATGAAAAACTTTGACAATGCAACAAAGGAATTATGTAAGCATAGAATTAATTTCTTAATATGACTATCAACATTGAAATGAGGGAATGAAGGGAAAATATAATATAAAATTATAAATATATTTTATATAATATAAATATAATATAAAATTCAGAATAATAAGAATAAGACCTAGAAAATTCAACACCCTCAAAAACACAGAAATTTATTAATAAATTTCATTACTTTCTTCA
Source organism: Parasteatoda tepidariorum (assembly GCF_043381705.1). NCBI lineage: Eukaryota > Metazoa > Arthropoda > Arachnida > Araneae > Theridiidae > Parasteatoda > Parasteatoda tepidariorum. The sequence goes on from NC_092204.1 coordinate 71,549,871, forward strand.
AATATTTATTGTAAAAAATACACAGTTCTGTAAGACATCCACTTATTCAAATAATATGCCTGATCATACTTGATAAAAGAAAAAGAGAGAGATTGAGAGAGAGAGAAAATGCCATACATGAATAAGTCGATGTTACGTTGTTTCATGATAATAACTACATAACTATGATCACTCTCAGAGTTTTTAGAAGAGTGCCCCACCCTGTTTGCCCTTTGATCCCAATAAATGCACCCTTTTGGCCTTTTTTGTAAAAATAAGCAGCCATCTCTTAAAAACATTGCTTTTTTATTCATATTCCATTTGAAAAAAATTAATACACTGTTTAAATAATAATTACATCCAGGTAAATAATTAATAAATTATAATAAATAAATTATAAATAAATTATAAATTAATAAATTATTAAATAAATTCTGTTTATAGGTTTAATTCTGATTACTATTACAAATATTTTCTTTGTTAGAATTATTCTCAACTGGTTAAATGTTTACAAGTATCTCTTTTTGTGGAGGGAGGATAGAAAATTTTTTAAGTAATTTTAAATTTCAAAATTATTTTTTAAAGTTTTTTTTTTTAAAAGCAAATTTAAATGTTAATTTTTTCTTAATCTTCAGTTTAAATTATACAAAGAAAATTTCAAATTGATTATAAATTAATCCTCTTTGTTTTTTTCTTTTAGTTTATTTTCTTAGAAAAAAAAAACTATGCTATATATAAAGTTATAATAATTAACTGTGATAATGAAGGAGAATTATTTTTAAACACAGTATCATAGAAGGTAATTTAAAAATTAAGGATAAAATTCTGTCATTACATAATATTACACATTTTAATAAGCTTTCATGGTGTTAATGAGTGTCCTTTCAAAACTCGAAGTGCCTTTTCTGACGGGAAGTGCCCTGCCCTCTTTTATTCCTAGGGATAACTCTAACTATGATACATGTAGAAACCATGATAATAGAAAGACTTGTGTCAAAAATTATGTGATGAAAGAAGGTAAAAATTTTTATTATGATCCTTATTGATCCACTTCAATTTGAAATCAACTTTTGGTTTGGAACCGCATATTTTTAAAAAAGTATAAAGTCCTAAAAAAATCCAAATGACTTAATAAATTTACTTTTTACCATATTAGTATACTATAGTAAGGAAGAAAAGAATACTAACTGTCTAGATTTTTAATTAAGTATATTCTTTTTTAAGTCACATGATAAATACATCCTTATTTCACTAGATTTGAAGTTTGCCCAGATAGCTACTAAACCTAGTGATATCTGTCAAAGGACTTTTTGTTATAGAAAAAAAAAATTTATTTATAAGATTCCTCATAAATATACTTAAGCAAAATCAGTCTATTAAAAAAATTGGCAAATAAATAATTTTCTGAAATCTTAAGCATTAAATGCCAATTACAAGAATAAAAACATTTTTATGCCTATCAGTGTATAATATCAAAACTTGTTCTCTACTCCCCTTTTGTTAGTATACTAGTAGACAATAATTACTTATTTAAAAATAGTTTCTTTGTAGGATTATTGATTAAGTACTTAGGTAAATTAGATTTGCTGTGCTTAGGTAAAAAAAAAAGTTTGAAATCGAATTATTTTTACAATTTACTATTTTTTCCCCAATAAAGCAAATTGAATGTCTTTCAATTTACTTTATTGAAAAAAAAATGACCAATGTCTTTCCTAAAATAAATTGAATTGCTTACACTACTCTGGTTTCCAGAAAGAAAGAAAACAAGAAAAAGAAAGAACAGAAATACAATCAGAAAGCCCTCTTTCTTTACCTTAGGAGCTTACATAATATTTGAACAGCATTTAAGGTACATTTAATGTGTATTTGGTTATTTTATTGCACACATTAAAAATTAATTAAGATGAATAAGATAAAATTTATTAAAATGGCCAGGGTTCATTAGATAAATGAATATCAATAAGTAGACAAAGGTTGCGTAGAGTTAAATATTTTATTTAAAAATTTTAACTTTGAAAGCGATAAAACATAAAAAATAAATCTACAGATTTTTTTTATATCATTAAAAATAATTTAATAAAGAGGTGAAAGAAATAGATGGCACCAATAGATGGCAGCACCAGAAAAATTAAAATTGTAAAATTAAGTGCAACTTCTTATTTAAAGAATAAAAAAATAAAAGAGTAGATTTAACAAATAATACTCTATAAATAAGTGAATCCTCTAAAATTAAAACTCAAATAAAAATTAAAAATGAGAATATTTGATATAGACAATTGGCAAATAAAAATGTTTGCAAAATAGTTTTTATCTAAAAATATTTTAGTTTTCCAATATTATTAGTTGACTGTTTTACAAAAAGTGATTATGATGGTTTATTTTCTGAATGTAACTGATTCAATTCTCAATTTTTATCAATTGTAAATTTTCAGCATAATTTTAAATTCTACGCAGAACTACTTTTTTAAATACTTCCAGTTAAAAAAATAATTAAAGTAGCAAGAGAAAAGATACATTAATATTGATCAGCACTAAAAAATACTTCTTCATAGTTGTTACCGAATGATAAGGATTTATTTCCATTCCAACTTATATGAGAAATAAAAATCTCTTGGTCCTTATTCAATTAAATTAAAAGATTGTAAAACATTTTACAAATGAAAATTATTCAAAATTTAGATTTAATCTATAATAACAAAACAGTATAACGGTACGAGCCAATTTACAATACATTATTACATTATCTCAACGTTACACACAGTTGATCTCTATTGAAGCTTTATCTCATTTTAGAGAAGATATATATATAATAGTCATGAAAATCCATTTTAGTAAGTTCAGTGTTAAAATTTAAAAACATTTCTTGACCTTCTATACTTTCAAAAATTACCCAGTTTTTTAAAAATTATTTGATTAAAAATATGGTTCAGTTCTTACCAGCTAATAGCCACATGTTTGAAAAAAACTGAGCTCTTAATCTGCTCTGTATATTGAAATTATAAAGAATAAGTTCTTAACTATCAATTCACTTTATATGCAGATATTTAAAGCATTGACAATATGTCAAAAACAATACAGCCACCCTCAAAATCCAATATTTATTTTTTTTTTCATTCAAGGAAACCACTTATTTGTTTTTGTCATTATTAATATTTCAGTTACAGTTGTGGTAAGATATTAGATTGCAAAGCCATTTCATTTTTACATGCCACAGAATTTTAAAATAATAATGACAAATTCTTTGAAACTTACCTGAATTTGGTTCACCTTCAGGAACATTGGGTCTAGCAGAGGGGTTTCCATCAACAGCTTTTACAATTACAACATAGGATTGTCTCTCTTCTCTATCAAAAATTTCTTTCGTAAATATCTCCCCAGTTTCTCGATCGATTCTAAATTTTTCCCCGTCATCCTTATCTTCAATTGAATAATAAACCTACAAAAAACAAAAGTAAAATACATTTAACAATAAAAATGGAATTAAAAAGATAAATTTTTAATTGCTATTAAATTGCTCATAAGATAACAAAGAATTTTAATGAAATTTGTATTATTTTTAAGCTAAGTTAATAAGAAGAAGAAAAAAAAAGGTAATAAGATATGGTACACCTTATTGGTGTAAAAAATTAGATATGAAATTTTTAAACATATTTTTTAGATGCTTAGTGTATTAACTCAATTATTTAAAATTTACAAAATGAGATATATTGCTAACAGTTTCTTTGAAAATTATAGTAAATGCAAAATATTTTTTGGGGAAGCATTTTGAATAGCTAATTTTTTTAATCGAAGGTGTTTAACAAAAGAAGCAGAATATTTAAGCAACTGGGCATGTATAGAAAAAATTTGTATTTAGTTTTAATAGTGTGGAAAATAAACAATTGTACAATGGAATGAATCTATTTAATAATTAGAAATTGAATTATTAGAAAAAACAAATGTTAAGAAAGTATGTATATTTTGTCTCTTCAAGGATAAAAAAAAATACAAACATGAAATGAAATGAAAACATTCATGTTTGTTGAAATTGACTTAATCTTCAATTTAATCTTCAATCTTCAAACTAAATTGTTTTTTCCAAATAAATAAATCTGGAAAGTACAGTAATTCAAGCTTAATACCCACCTTATTATTAGGATATGTGCCATCTTTATCTACTGCTCTTATTTGAGTAACTTTGGTTCCAATAGGCATTCCTTCAAGCACTGTCTCCTGCTCTTGCTCAACAAATAATGGAATTTCATCATTTACGTCTTGCAAAACTATATAAACTGTAGCTTCACTAGCTAACTGTTGAGCACCATTATTCTGAAAATATTACAACATAAATATTAAAACCTGTAATATACTGGAACATGAACTTAATCAACGGAATATTTACTGCCGGCTTTATATTAACAATTGAATTATCACATACCTCAACTCTCACAGTTAAATTATACTGCTGGACTTTTTCATAATCTAATACATAATTCACATATATTCCTGCCCAAGTGCTGCCGCCTTCACTATATTGTGAAAGATAAAATGTATCTTTTCCATTCGTCTGCTCAGTTCCTCCTTTGATTAAAGTATAAAACACTCTTGGGTTATCGGGAATTCCAGATCTGAAATTTAAAAAGAAAAAATTATTTTTGGTATACTAAATAAATCATTACACAAGTACTTAATAACATTGACACTTAAATGCATGTGTCAATTACAAGGTTAGTCAGGTTACATTAAGTTATTCTTAAAATAATAATTTCTTTAAAAAAAAATGGATAACTTGCCTAGCTTTTAATGCTGCTACTTTTTGACCAGGCTGGATGTTTTCTTTTAATGAAATAGGTCCATATACAGGTTGATCCCAAACAGGTGGATTATTTTTTCGATCAACAACTTCCAAAATGACATTCACTGAAGCCTTCATTGGTGGGACACCTTTATCGGTTGCTTCTGCTCTCAGAAAGTACTTTTCACGCTATAGACAAAAACTTGATTAGTAAACTTCAATTGAAACATAAAGATTTAAAGCAATTTAATATTAAATAAATTAAAATACAAATAGAGGTAATCATCACAAAATTTTAGAACTACTGTTTACTAGTTTTTTTAAAAAAAAAAAACTTTTTTGATGAAACCGATGAGTTTTTTTATATTGATTTTAAATTGTTCTTTCTCTTAAGAAAATAAAAACTTAAGAAAAATTACATTAATTAAAAGTTTGGGCTTATCTCTTGATAACAATTGCATTACATTTTTTTATAGCATTAATTTAGTCCAAAAGTAAATAAATACAAAAAAAGTATATTGGTAACATAAAGAGACTCTTATTAGAGCTCAATCAGTATCCCTCGATTAGTCAATGTACTTTTCAGGTTTGTAAGAAATTTGGGAAAAAATCTAAATAAGAAATTCCATTACCATTTTTTAATTTAATTTCAATGAACCTTGATAAAACATTGAAATTATTACATTAAAATTTCAATATATAGAAGTACTTATCCAAAGTGTCAAAAGATTTTAGTTTCAAAATTTAATAGTGTATAAAGAAAATTTTCTTTGACTTAAACATGTTTTAAGACTTACATGTTTTTAGACAACACTTCAAATAATATTTAAAATATTTGCATATACGAGGTAAAGATTATATATCATTTTGGAACTTAGCCTTTTAAAAATTAAGGCGTATCGATTGGTATTAAAACTGAATTCATAGCTACTACTAAAAGCTTAATTTTTTTTTTCTTAGGCAGTTCTCTCCTGAAAAATGATGTGCAGCCTTAATTTAAAACAAAGAAGTAAGCTTACATCAAGTGACTTCTTCAAACTGATCCATCCTGACTCTGGATTTATACTAAAATAGCCTCTATATTCTGATGAAGTTGGAAATAGACTGTAGACAACTACTCCATTGTTATCAGCATCTTCATCAGATGCTGCAATTCGCAGAACATTGCTTCCAACAGGTGTGTCTTGCTTTATATTTTCGTGATATTCTGAGCGATGAAACAATGGTGGATTGTCATTCACATCAGTAATTTCCACCTTGAAAGAGCAAACTCCTTCCAATGGAGGGTTTCCCCTGTCAGTGGCTTTTAAGGTGACACTCACAAATCGACCATCTTCTCCTTCTCTATTGAAGACCTAGTTAAGAAGAAAAATGCAATTATGAGAGAGAAGAAATACTAACTACAATAGCATGGAATTTTCCATAAAATAATCGCTTACATTTAATTTCTTTACTATAACAAGGTCTAATTTAATTTACTTTAGTTAATCGTAATTTTAATAGTCAAGTTCCTAGAATTATCGTAGACTATTTATACTATGAAAACAAGGTGGAAAAAAACTATATTCACAATTCCTACACGGAATATGTAATACAATGAATAATTTTCTAATATTCTTGTAATTATAAATGCAATAATATAAAATGTATAATTAATTATATGCATAACACATTTGATACAAATCAATTTCAGAACTTTAATATTAAACTTATCTTTTTAAAGAACTTATCATATGACAATTTTAATCCAAAAAGTGTATCATTACAATTTTTAGATTACAAAATGTAACTTGACAATGAGTTAATTGACTTATGAAATGTGATTTTCAAATAGTCATCACTACATGTAACAACACCAGTGAATGGTGTAAAAACAGGCATTTCAGCATGAGGTTGCTATATCAGGAGTGTATGAAAATTTCATTCATTTTTAATAACAACTAATAAATGCTAAAAGAATGCAACAAAAATAAGCTACACTTTAAAAAGTTGAATAATTGTGCACACATTTCAAATAGCAAGCCATTATTTTCCTTCAATAACACATATATTACCCCCGAGCAATGGTGCATTTTTTTTCTTTTTGGCGGAGGGAGGTTACAATAATAAACTTTTTTAATTATCTTTTAGAACAAAGATTCTAAAGGATCTTGCAAAACTTCTTTTATTCAAAATGAATTCCAGATGTTTCAAATTTAATGTGCAGAAACATCAAGAGAATAGTGGTTTAAATAATTTCTTTGAAACTTTTGTTATTTTAATGGAAACTTTTTGTTTTGGAAGTGCAAAAATGCTTAACACTTGTAATTAAAATTTAAAAGAAAAAAGAATACTAGGTTTCAGCTGCTATATTAATTTGACTAACTTAGTTTGGATAAGCTTGAATAAGAGGCATTCATAGAACATTTTACTAAATATTACACTGTGTCCTGCCATAGCAAGCAAGACATTTTTATTGGTTGTTACCAGGGTTCGTGATTTTTTTGATTTTTTTAGAAAAAATCAAAAAAGTCAGATTTTTTTGATTTAAATCGGATTTTTTTGATTTTTATTCTCAAATACACTGTAAGAACTTTGATTTATGACAAAAAAAAACTTTATAAATGTTTAATTAAAATTAAATTAATATTAAAATTATATTATAAGAATATTTTAGAAGCTCTAACTACCTAAAACAATTTTTCATTATAGTACATAGCTTTGAATGCATGGCAACTATTTCAAAACAAATGCATGATTGAAATTTAAAGACTAGATGAAATAGAGAATTTAAGGAATACTTTAACTATAAAACAAAGTTTCAATTACCAAATCATAATTTTAATTTAAAATTGTGATTTCCTTTTTTTCTCTCTCTTGATTTTTAAAATGACTAAATAAATGTAACAGATTGTGTTTATAAATGCAGTCATTCATCAAAAAATAAATAAATATTTAATCTATATATTTTTATATTAAAATATTTGTTTTTAATCCTATGTCAAAACAGATAAGCTAAAAAAATTTTAAAAAAAATCTATATACTCATTGAAATTTTTTTTCACAAAATTTCTTTATAAAAAATCTGATAATGTCAAAGATACTGTAAACATATGAGAAAAAAATACTTAAATGTTTACTTTAATCTGTACTTTCAATCTCAAGAGTCAAGAGTTTCAAGATGTAATTTCGATTGTGTTAAAATTTAACACATACCAAGAAAGAAAGTAATTTCGTTAACTAAAATTAATTAATGCAGCAATTTATTTAAAATAAATTTTAAAACTAAGAAAAGAAATAATAAAAGTATCAATAATTTAAAACACTGTTTTTTAACTTTTTAAATCAATATATACATAAAAAAAATTAGTTGATTTAAATCAATGATTTTTTTAAAAAAATCATTTGATTTAAATTATGATTTAAATCGTGATTAAAATCAAGCTGATTTAAATCAACAAACCCTGGTTGTTACAATAAAAGAGTAGCTTCAATAGGGGATAGTAATAAAAAGGGTAGATTTTCAACAATAAGGAATACATTAAACTTTGAAACAAATAAAAAAAAACTTAAATAATAAAATTTGCTGAAAATTTTCAAAAATTATAACCAAAATGCTGTTCTTATGGTAAGCACATATGCTTAACAAATCTTAAATTTATTGAATATTTCATAGTTTCATATATACTTTACTTACATTGCTACATAACTGCAAGTAAATAATATACAAAATCTCAAATTTTAAAAAACTCTTAATCAAATTAACATGAATTTCAAAAGACAAGAATTTTAATAGTCTTACATTTACTATATAAATGCTCAATCACGCAAGATTTTCTATAAAAATATGTAGTTTATAAAAACTAATTTCTAAAAACATAGTGGGAAACACAATTTTTTCGGAGATTATTAAAAGGTCATTTTTCGTTGTTAAACATATTATAAATTTATTCAGATTATTTAAAATTGGAATACATTATTCTTGACAACTAGCACCCAATGAAATTAAGAGCCCAGGTTGAGAATTAGCCACTTTTTGGAATAAACATTATCTACAAACTATCTTCTTCTTAGGCACCACAGCTGGGTTACTGGCCAAGGCAGTCTCGGTCATTTTACCCTAACTAGATCTATTTCATGCTATATTTCTCCATCTATTAACTCCCAAGTCCTTTAACTACTTCTGTTCTCTATCTAACTATCTTGTTCTAGGTCGTCACCTTTTTCTTTTCTGCTCTGGGATTTGGAAGGTTATTTTTAACAGGATTTTCATCGCTATCTCCAATTACATGTCCTACCAAACCTTAATTGAGAAACCTTGATCATTTTTGCTATGTGCAGTTATTTGCATTTTGATTGTAATTCATAACGGTAACAAATTCTCCAGGTTCTGTTTTCTTTTACTGTACCAAAATTTTTTCTAATATTTCTCTCTTGAAAGTCATCAATTTCTCTTCGCCTGCTTTGTAAATTGCCCAGCAATTACTGCCATATAAAACTATTGGTCTCACTAGTGTTGTGTTTAACTGTATTTTTTTTTAAACTTGCGAATTTAGATTTGAACTGGTTTCTCAATCCATGATAACATCTGGTAGCCATGTTGATTCGATTTTTGATTTCAATTATAATGTCATTATTATTGTTTACAATTGTACCTAAATATTTAAATTAAGCAAACAACAATCTACAAACAATCGCTACTAAAACATTTCCTTAATATTATCAGCTATATTGAAACATAAAATAAAACACATGTCTTGATGCAATCAAAAAACCTTTGATTAAGTACAAAGAATAAAAAGAAAGATGCAATGGTAAGATTTCAATAAATACAGCAGTATATATAAAAATATTATTACATACATTTATGCATACATTTGTATATATTATTGCATACATTTGTAAGTATAATGTCAATTTTTTGCTTAAGTTGTTAGGTCTTTAGATTGAAAATTGTATGATTAATCCACACATTTTGCATTTAGCATGTTCTGTGTTAACATAAATAGTTGAATATAAATTCCCTTGTGACTCCAGTTGATTTAAAATTTCGATCATGTGAAGATTCAATCAGAAGGACAGAATAGTATATATTTAATGCAACTCTAATACATAATTTTTTTTCATGAAACACATCATGGGCAATTAAAAAAAAAAAACAATTTTAAGTCGCAGAAATGTAAATTTAGCCTTAAAAATAAAAAAATAATAAATTTGACAATTAAGTACATACTTTATAAAGAATATATATACATTTAAAAAATGATATAGAAATTTATACAATTATAATAGATTCTATTAAAAGAAATAAAAAAAATATATCATATTTGAAAAAAAATTATAAATTGCTTTAACCTTCATACTTAGATTATATATTTATACTAGTGGGCTGCGCCCCCTGCTCGCTAACGCTCGCCAACCCCCGAAAATTGCTACGCAATGTTATATGGTTTGCTCCGCAAACCAAGCTCGCTTCGCTCGCTACTAATTTAGGTACATTGCAAATGCACAAAATTCTAAGAATTCAAAACAATCATTCAAATCCATATAACAACTTTTTTTTCTAAAAAAAATTACATCTTTTTAGTAAATACTGAGTCCTTAAAATAAATTTGAATTCAAATAAATGACATGTAATTCGTTAAATCTATTAGAAATGTGCTATAGTATAAAATCTTGAGATAAAATTTCTAAAACTGATATCTCTTTAAAAAGGTTAAAATTTCGGCTATAATTAAGTCTATTAAAAATTTAAATAAGTGAATTGCAATGGAAAAACCCGCATAAACAAATAAATTCTTGTAAAACAAATAAATTAGTGATATAAATCAAAAACTGTCAAATAAATTCGTAATACATAAATTCGTGGAAAAAAAAACGCTTTCGACAAAAAACTAAAATAGAGATCTTCTGCCTAGCTTATGCTCTCCCTGGTTATTTCAGTTTCCGTTTTTAAAAGCGCTATATGTTGAGCCATCTTAGCTAGATTTGGCATGTGACATTTTTAGCATCAATCATTGATCTATTTTCTAGCGTTGCCATTCGGGGAGTTGTAATGAGGCTTTTTTTTATCGCCGTGTAAGAGAAATATATATATAGATATGTATATGTGCATTGAGTGTAAGACATTATGTAAACAGCATGTTTGAAGTTATTTTTAATAATAATTCATAAATGATTATAAGACTGATAAATCTATAAACAGAAAGTATTTCAATTAGAGGAGAGAGAAAAATACCTTATTTGTCCTAACATCTCCAGTAATTTCATCTACAATGAATTTTGTTCCTCTTTGATTTGGTTGCTGTACTACTGAATATCGTACTTGACCATTATATCCCTTATCTTGATCTGTTGCTTCAACCTGTTGGATAGCAAACAAAGCATTCAACGTTAATTAACAAAATTTACCAATAGCATAGATCAAATGATTAAATAGTCTAAATATGGCAAAAATGAAGTTTAAAATATACTAAGTTTTAAAGAAAGTAACAAAAGAAAACATATTTGAACTTAAAACATATAAACTAATTAGAAATTATCTATTTGGTCAGCTACTTAGCCTAATTGAAATACATTTTATCTGCACATTAAATCATATTGTATAACATTTAAAATAAAACAAAGTACAGTAGAACCTCGATTAACCGAGGCAATAACGAAGTCTAAATTTTTTTTTCTCCTCTCCAAAATGAGCTTGGAAGAAATTATACACATATTAGTTCGTTGTCCGTGTTACAGGCACTTATTCCCCACAAAAGCACTCAACTTCCATGAAATATTACACCCTGAGAAGAAAGACAACATCCATGAATGCTTTGTTAACAGTGGTCATGTGATTTGTAAGTTTAATCATGTAAATTTTAAAAATACAATATTTTCTTGAGATTTGTGTTATTTTTGAAAATGCGTGTTTCGATATTTCACTAAGTATAGTTTAAAAAAATTCCATTTTACTTTTTAAAATTTACTACTAGACTTGATTTCCTTTTTAAGTCTTTTTAGCTGTTGAACATAAGTTCATATATGTTTATTTTTATCATTTTAAAAACATTCTATTGTTTTTTACTTTAAAAGTAGTTAAATTTGCAAGCACGGAAGGTTTTTATACATGGTTCCTATTAACCGAGATTTCCGATATCTGAGGTACTAGCTTAGATAATCAAAGTCTTATCGTATAAGCAATTGGAAAACTGCTCTGCAATATGTTTAGTTCAACCTTAAGCTATGAACTATTTTAAAATAAACAAAATCGTACTCAAAACAATTTATTTACATAATAATGATAAATATAACTTTAATGTAGGAGTTAAAAACAAAAATAATTTTTTTTTTTTTAAATTCATTTTAATACATAATATTATAAATAAATGTAAATAAAAGATTGGGATTTACTGCAATGGAATAAGTTTATAAACTGCTATACTGTATCTAGTACACTGAAAATATACGGATGCAATTGTTATCAAAGTCATCTTAACTATTATCATAAGGAGATAAAAAATTTTGCATTATTAAGGAAAAATATTGCTCATTAAATTTTCAGTATTAAAAATAACTTATAACAAAGTAAAAAAGTTCAATTTAAAATCAAAAAAATCTATCAAAAAATAAAACAAATCAAGTTGCTAAATTTCTTCTAATATATAGCTGCAAAATAGTGACAAAAAACTCAAACATCCTATCAAAAATCTTTGCTCACTATTTTGTTTACTTCAATACAAAGCAAAAGAACAAATAGAAGTAATTGAGTAGCTATTTATATTCATCAAATTGCTTACATGTTTATTTACAAAACAACAAATTCTTCAAAATTTAGTCAGTAGAAAATAATTTTCATTCGAATGACAAAAGTAGAAGACTTACCCTAATGACAAAAGTTCCAGGGTCTGCATTTTCTTCAACTTTGGGATTATAATTATCACAATTTTCAAACACAGGCTTATTATCATTTACATCAGTTATGAAGACAACAACAAGTGCAGTACTTGTGTGAAGTGTTCGCTCGCCATTTTTACAACAAGCTCCATCATCTTTTGCTGTTACATTCAATTCATATTTATCTTTGTCTAGATGTATCTGACCATTAATTAATCTTATAACACCTATAATTCAAAAGAAAAAGTTAAATAATTTTTAATTGCAATAAAAATTAGAACTTCACCATTTTAATTTTTAAACTGACTATTTTTATCCGTAAATGTTGGACTGAAGTTTTTATCTAATCAAATCATAATTATAATTGTATACAAAACAAGAAGTATTTAACATAAGAAGTGAAACAAATTTATCTAATTACTTAAATTTATTTAATATCTCATAAAGTTGGTTTTAACACTATAAATGAGATAAACAGGAAGGCACGTGAAGGGAAAAAACATCGTTTACAAAAAAACATTAAAACTTATTCTTTTTTTAAAATATTAATTATATTTATACAAAACATATTCTACAAAGATACCCAAAATGCGTCATATAGCACTTTTTACAGATTCTCAGTTTTTAGATTTGTTAATCCGATATTTTTAGTTTAATAACATAGTTTAATTATTAAAAAATTATCTGCAGATATATTATTGTAAAATTCCGTAGGTGTGAATTATCAAGCGTTTTTGGGATCCATTGCAGAAATTTAGTATTACAGAAATTTAGTATTTTAATATTACAGAATAATATTGTACATTTAAATATTACAGAAGTCATTACATAGAAAAACATAATTAAAGACATTTTAGTAAGAATATTAAGAAAATACAATAATTTTAAGGTATCATGCTCAATTTAACTCACATGCCTGTAAAAGTGGCAAACAATTATAAAATATTTCAAAAACCATTTAAAAGAAACTCAGAAAATGCAATGCTCTGTTTGAAACCAACTTAATAACAATATTGATGTATTGTACATTAAAAATAACTACTTTGTTAACAATAAATATAATTTGAAATAAAACATATGCATGCTAGCAAATACAATTTTACATTTTTATTCATATTATTTTGTAAAAAACAATACTATGGCATGCATAGTAAACAACACACTGGTTATATAACAAATAAAATTAAATAATAGAACTTGATATCTATAGTAATTCTAGTCAAAGCATGCAGTAATAAAAATAGCATGGTAGGCAGTTAATGCCTTTCACATGCATTATTTATTTATAGGAAGAAAGCAAATAAATTTAATGGCATCTGAATATACCTGTCATCCTATATCCAAAGAGCTAAGTAAGAAAATATCCAACTATTAAAAATATTTCGAATGATAAATGGTACACATGAATAAACACATTTATGATTTTTTTAATTAATAAAATAGCATTTGATATCTTAAAGTATTTAGTAATTAATTAATAAAATCCCAGACAAATACATATGAAATTAGAGGAACTCTTACAATAAATAATCTAAGGATAGCTTGATTATTTTCAGTAGCACTTAAATATTAAATATCTGAATCAATAATATATAAATAAATTTTAAATGAAGACTTCATTTGGTATAGATGTATTATCCTCTCGACCATTATTGCTAACAACACGCTTAAGTCATTTTGGTATCTTCCAAATTTATTTATACATAGTAATTGATAATAAAAACTAGACAACATACAAATATAAATTATTGCTTGCAAAAATAAGGAATTATTCATATTTGAACAACTTCATAATTTATTTTCAGATTTGGCAAAAGTGGTCGTAATATATAAGAAACACTTTTTTTTAATTATCTTAAATAAAAGCAATTAAAAGCAGTAAAAGATATTATACATATAAATAATCTGTAATAACAATTTTCAATGATACTAAATAAGTATGCTACCTGTTCTTTCTTCTATTTCAAACATTCCAGCAACAGTATCGCCACCTTGGAAACCGAAGACAACATTATCCCCATCAATGTCACTGGCAACCACGGTAGTCACTAATGTGTTAGGACCAGCATTTTCATCCACACTTGGAGTATAGACATCCTGACTGAACTTTGGAGATTCATCGTTTCGATTTTCTGTATAGACACGAACAGTAGCTGTACCTGTAAGCGGAGGTTCTCCTCTATCCACTGCTCGAACCGCTAACTCGTATGTATTTACAATGTCTGCATCAAGACGTTTATTAGAGTAAATAACTCCCCGAGCATCAATTGTAAAATCACTTTTATCTAAGGAATATTCTATGTCAGCATTTTTTCCAGAATCAGTATCAGTGGCAGAAACTGCAATAAAAAATAAATTTCACTAAATTCAATGTTAAAATATTTGATTTATCTAGTAATATATATTTAATATATACATATTTAATATAGTAATATATACATATTTAAGGCAAAATTAAAAACATTTTGGCTAAAATATTTATCCTTAAGAAACAATAAAAACTGAAAAACATAATACTTCATTCAAATTAAGCACTTGTACTTGTAAAAAAGATAAGAAATTTGATAAAGATAATTACAGATTTAAATGATCCGTTTTGAAAAAACTGTTACTTGAAATTAATTAATTTAGAACAGAAATTAAAAATTTCATAGTAGTAATTGAATGAAAATTATTTATTAAAATCCTTTAGTATTAAATATTTTTTCAAGTTTTCAAACTAGAATTTTATTTCAAGCAAATTAAAGAAACGTTGAAATTTCAAAAGTTTACACTTGGCAGATGGGGGGGAAAAAACATGACTAGAAAGACTTTGCCAGTTTTTCAATTTTTAGATTCTATTTCAACAATATTCCTCTCAATACTTACAATTGTTTGCAAATTTGCCTTTTAGTTTACATTTGCAAATAAATATTATTTCACAGTTTTTATACTTTTAAACTCTTGATCAGTAGTGGCTATATTCATTCTTCAATACATTTTACTCTTATTTATTGTTTTTATAATTGTAGCAGAAGCAGGCATTTTAGCCGAAGTAGGCATTAAATCAGATATTGAAAACCAATGGGATGTGTGTTGCAGTCCATAAATGTGTCATCGACTTCAGAAAATTTTCAATATCATAACAAAGGCCCAATGTTCCCTTCAGATACAGAGAAGCCTACCTTATTAAACCCCTTTGCAATGCATTTCAGTCCACACTATTCAAAGAAACAAATTCAGAGTTTTTAAGAACATTTATTTCTGCTTTAGAAGCATCATGCTGATCAATGGAATCAAGAAAAAGAAATGATTACCTAAGCTGTTTAATGAAACGTTTTTTCAAATTATTGAATTATTTCAAGATACAAAGGTTGAAATTTGCTGGAAAAATTCCACTCGCAAGTTATAAAATTTAAGCTCCCAAACCACCCTTCCTGTGGTTTGACCATACCACTACCCTTCTGATTTTGACTCAAGAAGGAAATCTCTTTTTACAGAAAAAAGGACAAGTAAATAAAATAGAATGCATGAACAGCTTCAAACTGTACAATAGAACAAGACTTTTTTTAAAAAAAAATGAGAGAAAAGAAAGGAAGAATGATTACGGAAAAAGTCAGTGTGAGTCTAGCAAAGAAAAAATTATTTTGATCTGCTAGAAAAACATTAAGCAGAATTTTCTTAAAAAGAGTACATAACTTAAAATCCAGAATAATTTAATATTATCGGTATTGGCAATTTTCAGGAACTGGCAGAAAATGGCATCAGAGACAGGATAACGCATGTAACAGACAATGTAAAACTGGGGATCCACTGCATATATATGGGATAAAAATATTGAAATATCTTACAAATAGAAACGTCTTTTAAGCTATATTTAGAAACGTATGATAAATTTGTTAATGAAAGGATTCCCTAGTCAGCGTCTTAGGGTTTAGCCATTAGCGCTGCAGTGAAGCAAATTCGGACTGTACCATATAGGAATCTGCAAGGTAAAATTGAATGTAATCCAAAAGAAAAAATTTAACCATTTTGATTCATTTTAACAGATGCAGAACTCCAAAGAATTTTTGGGATTTTCTTAATAAGTATATTTCTAATAATTATTAACCATTACCTACAGAACATTCTTTTAATTAGAATATTGACTTTTTATGGCTCTTTATGAAAGAGCAATTTTAAGCCTTAAAGTTTATAAGAAAATCTATTTTAAGGTAAGAATTAATACAGAAAGACTCGTTAGAGAGATTTTATATTGTATAAATATCTATACATGTGTGTGCATAGAATATTAGTGGTGGTAGTGTGCCATCTAGATTAAAGCATTGCATCATTCAATGATGATTTGACATTACATCAGCTACATTTAAATAGTGGCGCTGCTGTTGAAAGATAAATTGAAACTTTTAGAACTGATCTTACATTTCACTTTTGAATAATATAGATATTAATTTCCTGTTAGCACCCCGAATAGGAGGTTGTATAATGTATTTTAATCTTTATAATTTTAATTATATATGTTAATGATTTGTGAACTTTTATAAGAATCTAGAATTAATCATATACCTCACCCCTTTTCATACATATCTATAATATATATTAAGTATTTTAAAACTAATCACTCCACCTAACGGAGATATATACCTTGCAAAATAGATGTTCCAATAGGCACATCTTCAGGTACTCCATATGCTTGATAATCAGGGACTTCAAAACGTGGTGGATTGTCATTAACATCAGTTACATCAATATTAAGCTGAAAAATTTTAAGATTGTTAGATTAAACTTAAGTTCTTAACTAAGGAGTTGACTGAAAAAATTAATTAATAGAAGAATGATATAATTATAATACATACAAACATAAAAATTACCTCAAACTTTAAAAAGATTTATTTAATATGGCCAATTTTTAATGACCATAGCAAAGTAAATTTTTTATATTTTCCTTTAAAAACTTCTTTCAAAACACCTTATTCTGGATTTGCTGATTTTGAAACATACCACTTCATAATAAATAGAACTGTTTTAGACATTTTAATTTCTTCCCTGCAACTAATGTTAAAGATTATAAAAAAAGGCAAGAATGTATAATCATTTTGATGAAAGTATTCGTTTGCCTAAAAGATATAACTAATACTTACAGAATAGTACCGCATATCCTTTGTTTAGGATTTTGACCATTAATTTAAAGGTGCACATCCTGCAGTGCAGGTACCAAATGCAGCCTTTAAACTTACAGGGAGAAAAATGTAGTTAAAAAATTATCTACAAACTTGACAATTTTAATAATTAATGACTTTTAATATCTACATGACTGCAACTGAAATATTTCAAATTGTTCTTGAAAATAATTTTAGTCAACTTGGAAAAAATCTTTTTTGACATTTCTATCTTCTTTTTAAACAAAGCATGTCTGAAATTAATGTAGTTCAAAGATTTGTTTAAATATTAAAATATTTCTTTTGACAACTGAATATGTTGATCTATAGTGTCAGTTGTGACAAACTTAATAAAAATATTCATTAATTTACATAAGTTGTGCATATTTTTGTGTTAACACATAGGTAGATCTTTGAATATTTACTTAATCACACAAACAATATAATATTAAGAGTAAATTATTGCTTCCAAATTTTGAACAAATAAATGCTTCATAGCGTACAAAAATTGATCGATACATACATATATATATTTAAGAAGTTGAATTATAAAGGTTTAGCAATTCTTAACTACACAAGAATACATACTTCAACATTTGTCGAAAATCCTCCAGAATCTTCAGTAGCAGTGATTTGCAAAGAAAATTTCTTAGGTTGCCGTAGATCTTCGTAATCTAAATCTTTAGCCAATTTGACAATACCATCAGTGGGCCCAATGATAAAGGTTCCAGCACCTTGACCCTTAGTACGCAAAATATAATGTATTTGTCGATTAGCAAATGACATGGCTTTCACTTGAATGATCCTATAAAATAAATTATTCAACATTAGAAAAATGATAAAATTATTAAAAAAAGATTCTACTTTCTACATTATATAATAGTAAATATACAAAATTAGGTTCGTGAAAACAGTTGCCAGGGGCAAAACTGGTGAAAATATAACATAACAAGTGAAGAATATTTATTAGAGCAAAACTATTCAAATCATACAAATATGGATTGTAATCATTGAGTTAAAAGGTTAGGCAGTATGTCAACAAAGTATTATTAAATTAAATTCAAGTACATTTACAAATAAAATAGCATTTCAACAAATTTGTCCACTTAGCATAAAAAATACCTAACAATTTTAAGTGGAGGAAAAAAAATTTATTTGGCAAACATTGTAACCCAGATTAATAACATACATAAGAAATTTTAAACAATATTCTCTTAAGTTTACCAGATGCTTCAATTTTTAAAGCTTTAAAAACTCAAACTTAGGGTTGATATTCAATAAAAAATAAATCTTAAAAATTAATTATCTTAAAAATAACTACATTGTTGGATAGGATCTTTAAAAGATACTTCGAAAGTGAATAATAACATCACAACAGAACATATCAAACTCTTTCACCTATAGATCCCAGTCATTGAAATATTCAGATGCTTGCAATTTGGACTCAATTCCAAATTTAATAATCTAACCAGCTATTATTGAAGGGGGATATTATTATGAAAATAAATAATATACAGGTGGTTGATATGCTCCACTTCGTTTAAAAAATAATACTGAAAAAACCAAATAGAAGAGGTAATAAAATGAACCATAATTCAAAAGTGAATTATATTAGAACATATCACCTGTAATAATGGAAATAATGAATTAGATTTAACTGGCGTAATTTGAAAATGCCAGGTTCCATTTTTAATAACTGTAGAACAGTGACAAGTAACAAATAAATCATCTACAAGCATCTAAACAAATTTTATATTCAGACTTATAAGCAGCATAGATTGAAAACCAAGAGTAGTGTAAGAAAGATGTTAAGATGAACATTGAAAGATGTTAACATTAACATTTATGCCTAGTGCCTAGTAATATAAAAATTAATAATTTTTTAAGGAATTAAGGAAATTTAATTTTTAAAAAAAAACGAATGGGAAAGAAATATTAGTTGATGAAATTTAGTCTACTGATTTTTTCTTAAGACTGATTTCAGTAACCAGGACTGAAGAGTGGTACCCATGGTGAGGTTCAAATTTATTTTAATCATAAATTTAAAAATTATATAAAAAAGCAAATTCATACTCTGAATCCTTCTTTTTATTCTCAGGTATACTAGCAGAATATGACTGCATGAAGAACTGGGGTGGTCTTTTACCGCCAATGATGGATAGCCGTTCTTCACCTGTAGACTGTTCTTTTCCAGTCACCTTGATGCCATTTAAATCTTCTGCTTTAACGTAGAGAACATATTCTTGGTCCAGCATGAAAGGATCACCTCCAACAGTTCTAACCTCCCCTGACATCTCATCCACCTCAAATCGGCCACCGGCTGAAAAATAAGACAAATTTTAGAAACCACTAGAGTAATTAATAATATTAAAGAAAAATTAATGTTAAAAAAAATTCCAGGAACAACTTACATTTGATTAAAGATAATGCAAATAATAAATAAAATTTTTTTTTAATGGAAAGCAAAAAAATATTTTTCCCCAATCACTCCAGTATTGAAAATTTCTGACAGTGTAATAATTGCAGCAGCGTGCTTAGGGTTAGAGGTCGGAGGAAAAGTAAAACATATTTATAGGTCAATTCCTTGGTGACAAACATGACATAAGACAACTTTTTTGTACCCATTTTTAGATACTAAATATTAAGATATCTTCCAAAACTTTGCTGCGAAGCAACTTATACAAATCTCGATTAAAAATAATGCATAACATTAGCTTTATGGGAAAAACATTTTAATAAAAATATGGCGTAAAAATATATAGTAGGTATATACTTTTCTCACGAAATCTGGATTTGATTATTCAACGAATTCAGAGCAATTTCATCATTTCCGAAAAGCCTATTCGAAGATGTTAAACAGTTCATTAAAAGAAATCGAATATTTCTAATACTTTTGTAAAAATAACTCCTGACGTCATTTAACTAAGTAGTTAAAAAAAACTTTCATTAATTTAAAAGAATTTGAAATTTTAACAAGTATTAAATTTAAAATTGATTTAAAAACAATGCGTTAACTCTATAACAGCCAGATATAATTAATTTTTAAACAAATTTTAAATGTTGAAAAGTTAATAAAAATTAGAGTATGCATAAATAACATTTCAAAAAATATCATTAAAATTGCTTAATTTCTTTTAAAGCTTTTTGCATTGAAGGTGCCAATATGACATTCATAAAAGCTAGAATTGCCCTTCAGTAATGAAGTTCACACTTAATTTTAGGCAAATAATAAAATAAGCTTGTAGTATAATTACTTACTTCGATCTCTAACCAAGAAATAATGAATGTTACTATCCAGATCAGGATCTCGGGCCTGCAGTTTAAATACAGATGTTCCAGGTTGGGCATTAAGCTGCACAACAGCTTGCATTGGCATAGGTCGGTTGATAAAATATGGGTTTTCATCATTGGCATCTTGAACATGGATGATTATCCTCTGGCGATCTGGTTCTGAAAAAAATTTATATTATTAAAAATACAATAAAATATTTAAACAAAAGTTTAAAGGCATTTCCCATAACACATTACTAGATGAATTACTTAAAATTAAAGAGAATTGAAAGTACTGAACATGAAAACGAACTGAAAAATAACAAAAAAATTATGTTTACCAATTCTTTAAAAACTATTGTGTCTTTCAATTCCAATAAATAATCTAAGGGTAAGTTTTATATATATATATATATATATATATATATAAACANACGTAATCTAAATACAATATATATATATATATATATATATTCCCCTTTTCTTTCTTTTCTTTTTTTTTTATAGTTTGCCACTAGGTTTATTGCTACTTCAAAAACTGACTTTTATTTTCCTTTTTAAAAAAACTTATTTTAACCTAATTCACACCAGTTATTCATAATTATCAAACATGAAACTGAAATAAATCATTCCAATACACTACTTGTCAATGGAATGATTTTTCCCCCAATTTTCATAAATGAAAAGAATTGAAATAACATTTTTATTTACTTAACAAAAATTATTCAAAAAACAATTTTTTCACTAAATAAAGAACCTTAAGTTCCAGAGTCAGAATAAATTAATTTAACTGTCATAAACTATTTTGTTTACTCTACAAGCAATACCGCTTCTAAGACTAGCACTGAAATAATTTGTCCAATATTCTTTTCATTATTGTACAAATAATAAATTAATACTAGTACTAATTCAAATATATAAAAAATTTTATTTAAGGACTACATTTGAACGCAATCATTACAAAATATCTATAACTAGTATTTCAATAAGGGAAAGAAAAAGAAAAAAAAAGGAAAAATTTTGACATAGGAAAAAGTAACTAAAAGAAAAACTCATTTCAAATTATACTGTTCTTATGCACTAAGATTTTATTATATTAGTACTTTTTTAGCTATTATTAATATTAGCACTTTTAACGATTATGAGTTTATCTTACTAATTGTACAAAACAAATAATAAACTAAAATTACATTCTTTTTTTTACTGAAAGTGTTTTAGTAAATCATTTGCTCAAAAACCAAGTTTATATTTGATAATAAGAAAACGATTTGAAAATACAAGTGATTCATAAAATCGTTTGCACAAAAATTTGTACTTTTTATTTATTATTAAATATAATTCCTATACATCAAACTATTTTTAGAATATAAATAATTTAAATCGGTAATTCACAATTCTCGCCAATTTTCATGATAATTTTGACATCCTTAAGAGAAATTTGCTTTTAGAGTACTCATGTAAAAACATAACAGGTTAAATTTCACTGATTCCTGAGTCACCGTAAAAATATGCTAAAAATTCAGGAAGTTAGCAACTCAGGTGGTAAGTCCGAAAAACCTTCCTCCCTCTGAGAATACGTTAGGAATGTTAAACCCTCTTTTAAGCGATCCCTCGCAGAACGGCTATAGTAAAGGAACGTGCTTCTTTCTTAATAGTAATATTCTTTACAAACACATAGAAGTTGTTTTAAATCAAAAGTTAAAAATAAGATCAGAGTGAAGTCAATAGAAATTAAGTTCAGGTATTACAATGTCCTAAAAGTATGAAATAAAAGCTAATTTGTAAATTTAATAATAATAAAAGAATATTATTAAACAACTATCAACATAAATGTTTCGTGAATAAACATCATAATTTATCTTAACACTTGTTTTTTCGCTAAATGATACCCATTAAAAACAAAGAAAAAAGAAGAAACGTATACGATAAAGAAGATAAAACATTAGACAAGCTATTTTTTTGTTCAACGTACACGCGAAAATATTTACAGTGTAAACAAACTAACATGGAAGCTGAAAAAACAAAAATTCTTTATTTGTTTGCGTTAGGTAAAACTTCTTAAAATTAAATTTTACTTTCATTACATTAGTTTATTAGTATAATTAACATTAGACAAAATAAAGAGTTTATTTTGCAAAAATAACTTATGTTTTTATAGAGATTTAGAAAAGAAAGTAATGCTATATGTTCCCACAATTAATATCCACATTGATTTTTTTTTTTTTTTCGTCCCTCGAATTAAGTTACTTTGCAATGACCGATACTTTTGAAAAATGTAACAAAAAACCACAGAAGCGAATTTATTAAAAATTTATTTACAATTTTTTTTTACGAGTCTCCCTCTTGGCAAATGGTAATTCAACACTATTATACGATACACGTTTTAGTGATATCCAATTTTGATTAAACAGTACTCGCATTACACCAGGAATAAACGAGACGATGTAGAAAATTAATAAACAAATAAAAGTACTACATCAGAAAACAAACACGTCAATAACAATGACATGGGAGCTCCCCAAGAATTAAATCACAAATTCCTCTTGTCAACAACGTAGTTGCAGGCGTTACGTTTCCATACATGCAAGGTCATCCTCCTTGAGGCGATAAAGAAAATAAAAAAAACACTTTAAATAAAAATATATAATAAAAGAGTGGTTCGGCTGACGACCCTACAAAAGCCCTCTGCAATAGCTGACCGTAGCTTGGTTCCTGAGGCTAACCTGCGTGGTCTCTTTCTTTTTCATAGTGCAGTTATGGAAAGGGGAGGGGGAGAAATCAGACAGAACCTGTTGCTTTTCATGAGAGAAAGTTATAACAGACTAAATACGCCCCAAGGCTTTGAAGAAGAATATCATTAGAAAACTAAATCACAGCCCAGAGTCAGGTATTTAAGCACACATGCGACCGCAAAGACATTAAAAGAAAATGCATATCCCGCCTGTTAAGAATTTCTTGGTACACATCCATCTGTCTCATGAGAAAGGATAGAGACAAAAATGTTACATGAGAAACAAAAAATAAAGTATTAACAGAAATTGATTTGATCGTTGAGGGCATATGCCCAAAATCATTAATCGGTGGAGGGTGCTAAAATTTCATATTTAATATTTTGAAATTGATCAACGAACAGATTTTTTAAAAACAAAAATCACTATTCGATCTAGTATTAAGTTAGCACAGCTAGGGTTCATATATCTAACTAAAATTACACATAGTAACTCTTAAGCTCAATGTAATTAAATTTTAAAATCATATTCTTAACATTCATACTTCGAATCTTACTTTTGAGCAAGCTAAAAAACCTCCTGTAGCGTATCAAGCTTTATTAAAGAACTGTTCAGTTTTTTTTATAAAAACTTTTATTTACAAACACAAACAGTAACAAATATGAATTACCCGTAACGGGATAGTGAAAAGATCATAAAACAGCAAGAAAAACCCGTAACGGGATATAAGGAAACTCACCCGTAGCGGGATAGATAAAATATTATAAAATAACTAGATAAAGTGCCCATAACGGGATATATGAAAACTCAAATTCCACAAACAACTCATTCTAAAAAAAAAAAACAACTTTCTGGTGTTTTAATTTTATCGTCTGCTTTTATTATTTAAATTTATCTTTTTATGTGTTTATTTTATTTATGCTTTTGCCAGCCCGTTAGTTTTATAATATTTTTACTTTAATTCATGCTTTTGCAAACCAATTATCTTTCTTATATTTTTAGACTTTTTACTCCGAATAGTTATGTGCTCAAAGGGCAAAACTCAGAATCAGTCTTTGAGCGTTTCATAAAATACACTATGCAAAACTTTTTTTTCCAACTAAGTTTCATTTAATAAGATTTAAAATAGAAATAAATAGAATATAGTACATTTATTAAGACAAGCGTAACTTGCCAAAAAGTAACTTGTTAATATGCGTGTTATTTTTGCTTGTATGTTTTTCTTTGTAGAAATATATCACCTTAGGGATTATATTTAATTTATATTAAAAAACTATTTTTTAAAGAAGCTAAAAAACTTTAACATTCTCAAATAAAATTCACCAGTGCTCAAAAGTTCGTCCTAGAATAAGACTAAGATAAATACTACAAATATTCTCTGTTAAAATAGATATTAACTCCTTGTATGTATATTGTCGCTCAAATTACAAGCCAAAATATATTTTGGAATTTTTTAATTATAAGCGTCCAATAGTTACTATGAAAAATTGTTAGATTAATGGAATTATATTTGTACTAAAATATAAAAGTACTAGCAAATTTTTTTTATCAAATTATTTTGCAAATTGAAGAAATTTCAATTATGAACAATTGTTTCTATAAGATTTAAATAATTGCGAATATGTGAAAGTTGAAAAATTATTGCTTGGAAGTGAGTAGTGTTTTAAGATTTTATTGTTTACGCAAAAAAGAACGTTGTTTCATGCTGCATTTCATAACTATAAATTATTAGGATGCTAATTATAATATTTTCACTTATTTTGATTTAAATTAATACAAAATAATGAAAAAAAAGTAAGGAAAATATGTTAAATACAAATTTTGCGTCAAAGGGTTAATTAAATAAATTAATACTAGTACTAATTCAAATATATAAAAAATTTTATTTAAGGACTACNGTAAAATAAATTAAGAACTAACGAAAAGAAAATATATCTAAAACTCTATCTACTCCTGTAGTTAAAATGAAAAGCAGAAAGTTGAGCCAATCTCAGAACAATTGAATTTCAATCCCCTTAAACGGAATTTAGAATCGCTAATATTAAACGAATATTATTCTTCTATTAAACGAAGTCTATTATTCGATATAAAAATTTGAAGCACTTATTCGTGATCGAAAATAAATGTCAATGAAAGGAAAATCAAAATACTCGTTGGAAGTAGTTTTAAAACAAACAAGTTACACTTACTCTTTCAACTGTATTTTCCTTATGATAGAAACAGACAGTAAAAAAGCAGCTGTTCCAATAAAGATTGGATATCAAAGCATTCGAATAACTTATTGCATTAAGTCTACACATACGATAAATAAATAGGGGAATCTGAGGAATTTGATGATTTTTAGTAGAGCTCATCAGAAAAGGGATATTTATGCAATACACACCAGCAACTTAAAGATGAATCACCTTTGGAAATATACCGCAGGGCTCGAATTTAACGATGGTTAATTAGTCATTGCGGACCACTAAAACTTGACTCAGACTATTAAAAAATAATTATCAGTGGTCCCATAGACCAGCAGTTCCACAATTTTTTCGCCAGTGGCACCTGTTGAATCAGAACTGTTATAAAATATTTAACTATCAGTTATTTTATCTGAAATTTAAAATCCTGATGAGAAATAATTATGAATTTTTATAAATACAAACTTTTTTCATAATTTACTCAATAAATTGCTATTGAAAAAAATATATATACTTTTAAATATTGCTTATTTTTTCAATGGCATTTTCCATAAGTAAGTTCATGTAAACCAGTGTTTCTTGAACTTATGACTTTTGTGTACCCTTTCTAAATTCTTCGAAACTCTGTGAACCACTAATAAAAAAATAAATGTATTTTTTATTATAAAAAATTGCCAAAAAGTTAAAAATCACAACTGGCTGCTGACACCACTAATTATTAACTGTTAACTCTGCAAAAAATAGCCAATAGTAAAATACCTAATCGTTAATTTCATGGCTAGCATTGTTTTCAAATAAAATTTTCCGAAATTATCGTTTGATAAGATTTGTTCGTTTGATTCGTTTCGCAAGATATTTCACATAAGAATGCGTACCTCTACTAAACTGTTCCCGTACCACTGGCGGTACGCGTACCACACTTTGGGAAACACTGATGTAAGCTATTAAAATGAATAAGTTACGGGTTATTGATTAGATATAAATACAATTTCATTTAAGTTTTTTCATTTAAGTTCCATATTTTTCATTTATTTTTTGTTACTAACAACCATTGTAATTGTTAATATTACACAATCTTTGTTTAGTAATTTTTCAAATAAATTTATTTTTAACAAAGGAACTAACAGAGGTATGTAAACAGATCAGTGAAAACGTGTATGAAAGAGAACAACCGTTTAATCCACAGATTTAACCATGGAGACTAGATTTAACTAGATAATTTTGTGAAAGGTCCGTTTTTCGCGAAATTGTGAAAAAATTACTCACATTCCTTCAACCAGGGTCCACTTTCATGAATTTGTGCAAATAGGGTCCGGTTATTGCAAAAAACTTTTTCAAGGAGTTTTAAAATTGTAAATAGATACAAGATTATGCTCGGCACTGTAAAATTATTATTCAAAAAGATGCAACATACAAATATTTGGTATTTAACCTATACTGCTGAACGCAGAATATTCATTTCGGACGAATAATGAAAGAAGCGTCTGTCGAAGACAAAACTTAATTCGTTTACATCCATCTTTCTTGTTTTCTGCCCTGGAAATGGTTTACTCGATTAACAAAATAATAATGAAGATAAATTATTTTGTGAAGGGTCCGATTAAAAGAAAAATCCTTTTGTGAAGAGTCCGTTTTTAAGGTAAAATATTTTGTGAAGGGTACCTTTTTATGACAGGATATTTTGTGAAGGGTCCGTTAACGGACCCAAATTTCTTCTAAACAGACCCCTGTAAAATGTAACACTTTCAAAAAATTTAACTAAAATACTATCACCCATAAAAATTGTCCCTTATAAATATATAATTGGGTACTTGCAACTCGAGAAGATGCAAAATGATTATGCCTAAACATGATTTAAATCAGATTTAATTGGCTTTTAAATCGTCACATGCTACGAATTACCTACGATGACGGCACTCCAATTCTCGTAGCATAAAAAGAACAAAAACTCTCACATTTTTATGGACTCAATGCATTTAGTATGCATTTCCCACTCTTTTTAAAGATAGAATTTATTTTTAATGCATATACATACACCGTTACGGAAACATCTTGGTGACATATTTCAGTCCTATAAAAACGGGAGGGAGAACCAAGGAATGCACGAATCGACCAAAATAACATGGAACTTTTTTTTTATAGCCAAGAATTAAAAAAAAAATTTTTTTTTTAAAAAATGCTATAAAATTTTACCTACTATTAAAGCCATTAAGCCAAATATATACGGCACTTTTAAACATTCAATATCTTTTGAACACTGGGGGGTGGTGCAGCTCAATAAAATTCGCTTCAAAAGATATTTCAGGGAGAGAATAAAAGAAATATATGAGGGAAAAGGGAAAACGTTTTTTATGCAGCACAGAATGACAAAGATATGTGAAGAATGATTAGGGGGGTTGGAGAAATGTCCCAACAGTTGATGTCTCATCGTAGGGGCCTCCGAAAGGTAAGGAAATGGGTAAACCAGAAAATAACTTCCTTCTTTCCTTTACACCCACATCTGATGTCATTTCAGCAAATCTCAGAAATTAAGGGGAGAAGAAAAAATATATTTTTAGATCACTAAATGAAATAACTAATTCTTATTCCATTAAGCACAGCATACAAACCAATAAAAATATATAGACTAGAATACATAATTTCTAATGGTGATAATTAAAACAATTTCTAACTTTTTTATTTTTCAACATAGCCAAAAAAAATATATTTTTGTTTTAGTTTTTAGTAATATGGCAGCTTTTTAGAGCAATTTATATATTTTGCGCACATTGACAGCTCGAAATTCTAGTAATTTGAATTTTAAAGAAAAAGAGGAAAAAAAATTTTAAAAAAAACTATTTAGTCATCAAAGAAACTGTTGGTAATTTGCGAAGACCTAATCATGATTGGTTGGCATGTATAGGACACGTACAGCAACCTAGCCATTTAAATAATGAATTCCAGTAAAAAAAAATTCTTGTAAAATATTTCAGGACACATTCTTAAATTACATCGAATTATTTTTAGAAGCGAAATAAAGAAAATTGCATTTGAATTATCATAGTGCTAAGACCGATAAAACATTATAGTTTTTTTTTTTAAAAGAAAAACTATCAAAGCACGTGGTGAGGTAAGTTCCACCAAAAAGTATCATTTTTAAAGATTTCCCTTGAAAGGATGAATAGTTAACTGAAATAAATGGATTAAAAAACGTTAATTCTGCTTGTCTGTGGTTTGTGTTCGGTTAAGGGATCCGCTTTTCTGGTCCAGCACCCATTATAA
Organism: Parasteatoda tepidariorum; assembly: GCF_043381705.1. Lineage (NCBI taxonomy): Eukaryota > Metazoa > Arthropoda > Arachnida > Araneae > Theridiidae > Parasteatoda > Parasteatoda tepidariorum. Next base: position 71,579,062 of record NC_092204.1, read on the forward strand.
AAGATCACTATTTTTTTCCTTTATTTTTCCTCAAATATAAAAATTTTATTGTTCTTCACCAATTATGAACAATAAGAGATTTCCTTTCCAAATTACAATCAATTTTTAAAAATCTAGGACGAAGATATACACGGCGGAGCAGATTAAATAAATGATTTCTTTTTGTCTGATCATCAACAAAATCTTAACTTGTAAGATTAAAAACATGTAAGAACATCTAATATTTTGTAAAAAAAAGAATACATTTTCTCCAGAAATTGATAAACAAAAGGATTTCTTTTTCCTTCCCCGTGGTAGTAGTTTTAATGCCAGATGACCGTAATCTACGCATGAGTGAAAATAACCTTCACGCTCCGTGATCCGACTCCTAAACCAAAAGGTTGAACGAAAATAAAATTGCGGAAAGTTCACACTCCTCTGTCCGTTACGTACAAAACGCACCGGCCGGCAACGTTCTATTATTTTTATTTAACAATACTGAATTTTAAAAACTATATGAAAGGTATATCAACTGTAATACAGTAAAACTTTTCGGGAGCAGCTACTCTCTGTTCCACAGTAAAATGGTCGTTAATTAAGACTGGTCGTTCTGAGGGGTTATCTCCATTGATTTCATAATGTTAAAGATGGTACATGATTATGCGCAAACGTTTTAAATTTTAGTCAGTACTATTTCCTTGGCGCAGAAATGCCACTTGAGTTGGCGTCGTGAAAACCAGATCGGTGAATAAACATTTAGCGTCAATAAAAATGATCCCTACTGAGTAGAAACAAATAATTGTGAGTGAAAACAAATTTGCCAATTACGAATGATATAACTATTTTAAATAAATGAAATAAATGGTTTTTTGTTTAAGTATAAGAATATCATAGGAGTATAATAAGAATTGTATAAGAATTTTTCAGAATAACATTTGTATATGAGGAATTCGCGTCATTTATATAATAGCCTTACCAGGACCCTTTTTCATGCTTTGCCTTTAATAGCATTTGTCATTCTATAGAATGTCTAGGTATTATATGCTATGTCTAAAGAAAGCATGCAATTATCATGTATAAGTTGCCTAAAAACGTCCGGCATTATAAACAATATCTAGTTATTTCATACTCTTCCGGTAACATATACAAAGAAATCTAATCTAATAACACAACAGAAAGAACAAACTAATCAATTAATTGTATTTTTTTAAAAATTAAAAGAAATTTTTTTTTTACAACTTTGTCATTACTAAGGTAGCTATGGCTGATACGCAAATTCTGATGAAATATTTGCGGTTTGTGCAAACCATAACAAATTAAACCATAATAAATCGATGGCGTGCGACCGGTATTCTAGAATGCTTGGGGACTTCCTTCTCAAAATCTTGGAGTCTCGCTTTTCTTAAATTGCTTACAACTCTTTTCAGTAACATCAATTTAGTGTGGCTCAGTAGTAAAGTCAACAAAATTTTAATATCTAAAAAAAAAAAAATTTTAAAAAAATAATTTTGTTGATCAACAGCAACCACAACCAATTTTACATTGCACTCATTTTAGTTTCAAAATTACCAAAAATAGAACAGACAGAAAACAAAACCTATCTAAAACGAGAAAAACCAAAAATAATTCCGTTAATATAAATCATACATCAAATGAAGGTCGAGTCATAAACAAAAGATGTCACGCAAAGGAATTTTCGATCGGCGGATATCCTAAAATCAACACGCGCTGGTGATTACAAGGACAGAGCGTCCAACGACGTATAGAGTGACTGGAACGACATTTATTGGTCAATGATTTAAATATTTCCGAAGAATAGAAGAAAAAAATTGAAAGTAAGGCACGACAATTTATTCGATTGCAATTTTCATCTCGTGTGAAACCTGTCGGAGATTTAATAAAGCAAGTTTTGATGTTCGGTACCGTTAAGTAAAATTTACGAGTTCTTCCCAAAAGAGTTAACAGAAGTTTTTACGGGAAAATGAGCATTTTAGCGGTCAATACGTTTCTTCCTGTTTCATCCATGAAACCATAAATCTTAACGCTTTATGCGTTTTTAGTCGGGTTTAAGAGAAAATTCATTGATCCAAGAAATATAAAATGCAGTAATTAATTTTAAAGTTGGTGCCAATGACATTGAAAAAGTCGCTATTTATTACTTTAAAAGCGTTGATACGTGAAGACAGAGAGAGAAATAAGGATACAATTTTTGATTTTGGTTCCCATAGACTGATGTCTAATTACACATTCGTTTGTCTTGCGTATGTCTAAAAGTCAAGTTTTGCATTAACTCTTGGAGTTCCATTCAATCTTAAATCTCTAGGAATTAACACTCAACGTCACTTCAATGCCTTAACTTTTTGACGAAGTATAATATAAAGTTCGAATTTAAAATTTGTAATTATGCTGCGCAATTATAGAATCTTTGGAATAAAATTTGGATTGGATTCAGTGCAAAATTTAATGGTCTCTATAGGGAAAAATTAGAGGTCGCCATAAGCCACAAGGCTACTAAATCTTAAAAATAGTTATTAAAAAAATTGTCTGCCTTTCACCGCTTTTTTCGTCGAAAATGCACTCAATTTGCAAAAAAGTATCAACTAAATATATAAATGGAATTATTGTGAATATTTTATAATCTAAGAATTAATGTACGGTTGTTTCTTAAAATGTTTCTCACAATAGAAATCAACCTTGTAATGCTTAATATATTGTGAGATATTTTAAGAGAAATATATCTTACACTATTAATGGGAACAGTTTTTGAAAAGTGGCCAAAGTTAGAAATTCTACACCTGTTCACTGGCTGGTAGCAAAATTTCTATATTTAGCGAAATTTTATTTTCAAATATTAATGGTCGCTATCTAATATACTGAGCGAAATTTAAACAGAATTTGAAAAAAAAAAAATAAGTTCGTCATAAAAATCAGGGGGAATACCTTTAACAATAAAGGTGTTAAGAAATTTAACAGATAAAGTAAATTTTATTTTAAAATCTCCCCACCAGAGGGCTAATACCATTATGTTGCAATATGAATAATAAATCAAAATCAGTCTACCACTGAACTAACGGATGTAAAGAATCGACTTTAATTGTTTTATTTTAAAAATCTGAAGGGTTTATACCCTTATTATATGTAACTTGTAAATAAAGTAACAATTAGTTTTTATTTATTTATTTATTTATTTTTGTTTGTTTGTTGACCTTTATGTTATGAAATGCGATAGAGTAACACATAACAAAACATGTTCGAAATTAGTTTTAATACCATTTGATTTCCTTTATCTTCATTGTATCAGTAATGATTATTTGAACATTGAGCAAATTTCAAGACACTACAATTATCATTTTGATCGTTATCATAACACGATCTAAAATTTCTAAACAAAAATATACGCATATATTACTACAGATCAGACTTCGTACGGAATTGGTGTCGAGAATTCCCGTGTATCTTAAAGGAAGAAATTTGAAACAAAACAAAATATTCAATTTAAGACCTCCTATCCTTGCTTACGTAGTCTACAAACAACTCGTTTCATTTTCACAACCAGTTGAGTGTATCATACACTCATTTCAAAATCTTTTATTCGGTCGATCCCTCAACCGCGCCAGCATACCTTAAACAACAGCACTCATCTCCGTCCAAAACAAGGGAATTTAACCACGCGTGGCTGATATACATACCATTTGTACCCTGCAGCTATGAAATAAACGAAAGAATAAAAAGCCAAAAGACGCCAACCGTAGCATCTATTCGATACGCAGCTTGGAAGAAAGTTATAGAAGTGGGCAGGTATGAGAAAGGCACTTCTACTAAAGTAAAAGGTAAACGATCTGGAATTGATAGATCTCTGTACAAGAAATATCGCACCACAAAGCCAGCGATTACATTAAAAATTGTCGGATAAAAAAACAAAACTATCTGGCTTTTTGCGTCAGGGGACCAATTTCGTATTTTAAAAATAACTCACTGCAAAGCCACGTCACTTAACTAGTTAATTATTTAAAGTATGACGTTATTTTATAAACATAATAGATTCGTATAATTTCGTTAATAATAATAAGCAATACATTATTAAAATAGATAAGTTTTATGCTTTTGGGTAAGATATTTCCCTATAATTAAAAATAATGCAGAAATTTTTAAATTCATATTTTCTTCCTTACAAATATCACCAGTATTTAAAATTGTAACAACATAATTTTATATTTTTTTGAATATTAAAATATTTATGAGTCTTGGTGATCAGAATATATTTTAAAACCAAGCATTGAATCTTAAAACTTGATATACAAATATATTAAAAAATGTAAATGAATCATTCTTCAATTAATGGATAAAACTTTTTTTAAATATTAAATAACTTCGTCATTTTTAGAATAAACTAATGAACCACTTTTACAAGAAAAAAAACTTAAATCAAAAGTTAGAAGCTGGTAGCTATGCAATAATAATAAATGTTTGAGTTCAAAATAGATTTACTTCGAAAGCATGAAAAAAAAAAATAATAAGATTATTATTTATTAATATATTTTATAATTAATTAAATCATTCCGAAAATGTCAGTCAGGTAAATGCTCAGCTATTTCCCTTTCATATCAACAAAAAGATAAATTTATTAGATAAACTGTCATAATAAAGATTCAGATAAAGAAACTTCCTCTCCCCCCTTTTTTCCCCTCATTATTACTCAAAAAAGCTAGCCTGTGATATCATATGTCGCTTGAAAATAAAAATTACTATTAAAAATAAAATTAAAAAATAAGGATTTGTATTCCCAGCAAAAGTCATGATAGTCAAAACAGAACGAGTGAAAAGGAAAAATAACGAGTTTAAGTAGAATATAATTAATTGCCTTTAGAATATGCGCACTCGTACGAAAGTTTTATTGCCGTTTCATATTACACGATTCGTTTCTTACAGAATTAAAATAATTACTGATTTGATCGTAATAAACTCTATTAAAATCAGGGACTGAAGTTGACCTAGACACATTTAGATTGAGAATTTCGATTATTATTAACGTAATAATTACAGAATTTAAATGTATACAACTTTAGATCGAAAAAAAAAAACAGTTTTAATAATTTTTGTTAGAAACATTTATTGTGATTTATACTTATTCTAATTTTATTTAAGTCACATAAATTTAAAATGATAATATATATATATAATTCAAAAGAGTTATGAAAAATTTCATTAGGTTGACCTACAGTTCTTGAAAATGTTTAAACCAATTATTAAAAAAAAAAATTTAAAAAAAAAAAAACTTATTTCTGTATATTTAAAGTCTACAAATATAACATTCTTCGAAAATGACGGAATTATCCTCTAAACCAGCGGTTTAGAATGGAATTGAATTTTTCAGCATGGAATTTTTTAAAGTTTTTTTTTTCAATAACCTTTTTGATATCTGTAATTACATTTAGATCCAATCAATAATCCATTATTTACTTAATAGTTTGGTTACTTTTACGATATTATTTCAAATAAAATGACCATAAAAAAAGCACTTTTTTTCGGGGGGTGCATAATTTTTCAAACAACGATGTACTGAACAAACTGAAAAAGACACGCATTTATAAAATATTGCATTACTATTTCCCAACATGATTTTCAAACCAAAATAACTAGATTGTTTATACATATATATACAGGGGTCTGTTTAGAAGAAATTTGGGTCCACTAACGGATTCTTCAGAAAATAATTTATTTTTTAATCGGACCCTTCACAAAATAATTTATCTTATAAATCGGACCCTTTACTTCACAGATTTATCTTCATTATTGTTTTGTTAATCAAATAAACCCTTCCGTGGGGGGGGGGAAGAAAGACAGGTGCAAACGAACTAATCTTTGTCTACAGCAGACGCTTCTTCCTTAATTCGTCCGAACTGAATATTTTGCGTTCAGCAGTATAGGCTATATAGCAAATATTTGCATGTTGCATCTCTAATTTAGTAGCAGCAATTGCTGTTTATTTTTGAGAATTTAATTTTTCTTTTATTATTATTTTACAGTGTTGAGCATAATCTTGAATCATCTATTACTCCTTGAAAAAGTTTTTTGCAATAACAGGACCCTATTTGCACAAATTCACAAAAGCAGGACCCTGGTTGAAAGAATGTGACTTAAGTTTATTTTATATTCACAAATTACGAGTAATTTTTTCACAAATATACAAAAACAGGACCTTTCACAAAATGTCTGGACAGACCCCTGATATATCTATAGAAACAAGTCATAAATGTAAATCTGGGAAAGGGATTAACGGAATTTGCAGTGCAGGAAGAAAGTTTACAAATACCGAATACATTCAAGTAGACGGCTAAAAATCTAATTTAAAAACTGTTTACATAAACTGATTTTGCAGTTTAAAAAAAAGTCATCAAATCATGGTCAGATCAGTCAAGGAATAACGGTCCAGCAGATAAGTCTGCATGAATAGAGGGGCTTTGTTGATGAAAAAATGCTGCTGATTGATGAAACTTGACCCAGGACGTAATCACTATTAAATAGCAGAAATGTTATCACTATTTGCAGTATTGCTCACTGCTCCTCCCATGTTTCAGAAAGTCTGAGACCATGGTCGAAACAACTAACAAACGCGATAAAGGAATTTGTTTACACAAGCGAAATACAGATGAGAGGAATTTTAAAATATTTCAGTATAGCAGCGAAGATTCGAAAAATAATTTCGATAGTGAACATGATAATCCACTAGATACGAAATAATAAAACATTGTGTACTTCAAATTTTATCTTCAGATCCGATACCTCAAAATGCAAACCTGTTACATAATATATGCACAAAACGACACAACGACGTATGAAGAATGAATGCTGTACTAATGTAAAATGCGATGTTGTCTAATTGAAAAACTCCTCTCGTTGACTATGGTGCCAAGGTTAAACTATTTGAAGTAAGAAAAGTTCTAAAAGCTCCACATAGTGAAAAGAGCATTTTCTCCTTTCCACATCATCAGATAACCCCAGACTGTAAGAAAGCAGTTCAAATATTACGTAAGCCTATTTTTTGCGATTTTGGACCCTTAATTCTCCCCTTGTCAGCAAAAATAAATAAATCTCAAACCCCTTCCCCTTACTTGCGTAACTAAGCCGCAACTCTCCCTAATCCTTGGGCTTTTGCTTTAACTTTTATTGTTATAATCTAATTTTATTACATATTTGAATATAATGAATTACTTAAATTCAAATGAAAGATGAAATTATACACAAAACAAATCTTACGTTTTAATTAATTTTACGAAATTTTCAGTAGAAATTCTTTAGGAATCTTATGTATTTTCTTTTTGTATTCAAAACTGTTGACTTTTGAAACAATGCGAAGAAGAAAAAAAATTCGAATTTTTTTTTCTTCTCTCGAATTCAACTTTTTCTTAATTTAAAACGCTCCCTCCCACTTGTTATTTCTTTTTTATCTGGCATTTTAAGAAAATTTTGAAAATAATGAGATTTTGATGTTTTGTGTAAACATTACCAGGGGTCTGATTAGAAGAAATTTGGGTCCACTAACGGACCCTTCACAAAATATCTTTTCATAAAAACGGATCCTTCACAAAATATTTTAACTTAAAAACGGACCCTTCACAAAATGATTTTTCTCATAATCGGACCCTTCACAAATTTGTTTATCTTCATTTTTTTTTGTTAATCGAATAAACCCTTTCCAGGGCAGAAAACAAGAAAGATGGATGTAAACGAATTAAGTTTTGTCTTCGGCAGACGCTTCTTCCATTATTCGTCCGAAATTAATATTCTGCGTTCAGCAATATAGGCTAAATAGCAAATATTTGTATGTTGCATCTCTAATTCAGAAGCAGCAATTGTTGTTTATTTTTTTAAATTTAATTTTTTTTATTATAATTTTACAGTGTTGAGCATAATCTTGTATATCTTTACAATTTAAAAACTCCTTGAAGAAGTTTTTTTTCCGCAATAACGGACCCTATTTGCACAAATTCATAAAAGCGGACCCTGGTTGAAAGAATGTGAGTAATTTTTTCACAATTTCACGAAAAACGGACCTTTCACAAAATGTCTGGACAGACCCCTGATTACTCATCCCCTTCAGAAAAATTAAGCAAATCACAAACCCCTTCTACATTAGGCGCTTATAAAATATTTGAACGTCCTAAGGCGGCAGGAGTCCTTTAATGAGACAATACTTGTCACTAAATAGTTAGGTAGTACAGTAGTTAATTTTATTGAGACAATGTTGATATGTGGCCATAGAGGTGATTTAAAAAGTTCTATGTATGTGACCACAAATTCACTAACTTATCAATGAAAGTTAATTTTTTAATCGATGACGACAATTTAGAAAGGTAAAACACCGACTAAAGTAAAAATAATGTTCCCAAAAGTAACTGTAAAACAGCAAACATAATTTATGTTAATAGGGCCTAAAACCTTAAAGAAATAAATGCAATCTAAAATTGGAAAATAAGCATAAATATACTAAAACTTTCCTTCTAGAAATAGGAACAGCTTCCAACCAACAATTCTTTTATTCCAATCTAAGGCAGTTGTTTAAGCACAACTGGCAACTGTGCTAATTGACACGAGAACAATAGACAGAGCCACGCCTTGATAAAACAAAAAAATTTCCTCGTTTATAAGTATTTTGAAAATTTAAATTTTTTTAAAAAAAAGAGTCGATAGTGAAAACCGGATTGTTTCATTTTCGTAAACCACTTTTATTACACTTATATCAAACAGGTTTAATAGTAGAATAAGAACAAAGCGGTGGTTAGAGTTTGCGGTTTGATAATTATGGGAAAAAAGAAGAAGAAAAAACACATTTCAGATAGTTGGGATAGCTCATACTTCATAACCAGGGCAAGTCAGTATTTGTCCGTTCTGTTGAATAATTCGGAAATACCTACTAGCTCTAAAAATATTCGAAAAAGGCGAAACATCTGTTTCACCTCGGAAAAGATATAACAATAATTGTTCGAGTATCCGTAAAATGACGGATAGAAAAATTTCACTGAGTTACAGCTTCTACATTAAAAAAAGGTTTTTCTACAAAAAATTCCGAAAATTTCTTTAGAAATCCACTGGACAGAGTAGAGTACTTGATGCATAACGATCGTTTCCCTTCTGATTCTTTCTTTGTGGAATTTTATAACTTTTTTTTTTTTGCGTTTTATATTTATTGGCTTTTTTACGGACAACAACTTTCTCCGAAATCGTGAAGAGTGTAAAAAGAAAGGGTTATATATTTCTCTTTTGTTTTCATCGATATGTTCAAAGAGAATTGATCAAAACAATGCCTTATCTTTTTTTTTTGCTTTAATTATTTTAATTTAAAATATAAAAGAATTGCCATCATAAAAATGCTTGCTTTTTGAAATCAGTTTTTGGCCTTCACATAATCTCAACAGATGTCAATTTTTAAAAGAAAAAAAATAACAAAAAGTATATAAATTTAAAAAGAAAAAAAAACGATTTCTGGCTTTTTATTATTGATTTTGAAAGAAATATGGCGAAAATAATAACTATTCAGATTAGTGAATTTCTCCTCTTTCTAATGTAAAGATATGTCCAAAGCACAAATGTCTACACCACAGTTAGGAGCGCTTCTTACCAAAATAAATTAGTTTATAATTGGTAGCAACTTTAACAGCAAATTAAATTTTCAAATATTAAAATTTTAAACAAATAACTAAAAGATATGCCAAGTATAAACAAGATACGCCTAGTCAGAGAAAGTACGTTTTTGTGTCAAATTTCGTAACTTAAAATATCGTCTGTATTACTTAACTAGCATATTTGAGGTCACCCTCTTGAACCATGGAGCCATAGAACGTGAAGATCCGATCATCAGATCAAAAGTTATTCAGGGTGGTCCGTTTTTTATTTTGCGCACTATACAATAATTATCCATCTTAGAAATTACACAATGATTAATGAAGTTGTAAGGGGACCAACAGGAGTAATAACAGAACAGTTATACTAACATAATAGAATAATTTTAACGGAAAGAAAACATTTGAACCCATCAACATGCGTTTCTCAATAAATATACGTTCATACCGAATTTGAGATGTAGCTAAAGAATTACATCAATAAAAATATATCAACATAGTAGAAAGATATTAAGTTGAATTCGCGATACTCATAAAAAAAAAGTTATACAGATGAAAAGAGAAAGAAAGAAATTACAAGAAGACAAAAAGCATCATTTTGTCCGGTCACTGAATTGTTCTTTAACCTCACTTGCCTCCAAAATTTCCGTAAGTCACCAGTACAGTTATTGTCTTTCTCTGAACCCTGATGAAACCTTTTGTTCTTTAGTTCAAGGTAGGCTGATAAGAAAAAAGTCGTCCAGTCACTTCGTGAGCGGGAAATGAAGAATAAAACAATCTAGATCGAAATAAGAAGGGTAACAGACTGTCACGCATATAGTGTAAGAAGAGGCAGTTGGTCAGAATTCGTACCACCCACTAAGTCCAATTATAGACCAATAAGTCTTGATAATAATTTTCAAACAGATCGATGAAGAAAGCTATTTTTATAAACATAGCGGGTTTTTAGCGTCCACGATAAAGGGCAATACAAAACAATCAAAAAAATTCACACATTCTTTCAATTAAATTCCTCCTAAAAATTAGCGACTAAGACTGAGGGACTGATATAACATAACAATTTTGGAAATTCTTTTGTTTGATTTCTCAATTAACAAATTCATTTATTGTAAATAAAAAATTTTAAAAATTACTGGTTAAATATCAAACTACTTCTAAATGCTTACATAACGAAACCAAAAATTATGAACTTATAAACCAGGGGTCTGTTTAGAAGAAATTTGGGTCCGTTAACGGACCCTTCACAAAATATCTTTTCATAAAAACGGACCCTTCACAAAATATTTTAACTTAAAAACGGACCCTTCACAAATTTGTTTATCTTCATTATTGTTTTGTTAATCAAATAAACCCTTTCCAGGAAGGGGGGGGGGAAGAAAGACGTAAACGAACTAAATTTTGTCTTCGGCAGACGCTTCTTCCTTTATTCGTCCGAAATGAATATTCTGCGTTCAGGCTAAATACCAAATATTTATAAGTTGCATCGCTAATTTAGTAAATGCAATTGCTGTTGATTTTTTAAATTTTAATTTTTTTAATTATAATTTTACAGTGTTGAGCATAATCTTGTATGTCTTTACAATTTAAAAACTCCTTGAAAAAGTTTTTTTGCAATAACGGACCCTATTTGCACCAATTCCTAAAAGCAGGACCCTGGTTGAAGAATGTGAGTAATTTTTTTCACAATTTCACAAAAACATATATGTTCAGCAATGTGCATCGCAGTTTTAAGAACTTTCTGGTTAAGAGAACGTTGTACCACGGAAAAAATCCTTCACGGCGAATTATCTTGTATCTACACAACTTATTTAAGATTTTGAGTACAGAAAAAGTAATTTCAGGTAAACCTAGAGTGAATCATTGTTTTAACTGTTGAAAAAGCGAAAAAAAGTATGGGAGGATAACTTTTGAATAAGCAGTGGTAAAGTCATCCTGTAATATGCAGCGACAAAGTTATCTTGCATTACGCAGTGGCAAAATCATTTTGCAATATTTTGTTTGCATTTTGATATTTTGAAAACATTTTTTCAGCATTCGAAACTTTAAGGCTTAATCTAGGTTTATCCAGACATTTTGTGAAAGGTCCTATTTTTGTAAAATTGTGAAAAAATTACTCGTAATTTGTGAATATAAAACAAACGTTAAGTCACATTCTTTTAACCAGGGTCTTGCTTTTGTGAATTTATGCAAATAGGGTCCTGTCATTGCAAAAAACTTTTTCTCAAGGAGTTTTTAAATTGTAAATAGATACAAAATTATGCTAAACTCCGTTTTTATGAAAATATATATTGTGAAGGGTCCTTTAAAGGACCCAAATTTCTTCTAAACAGACCCCTGGTTTACCATAACTCACTATCTTTCTAAACTTTAAAATACCAATGATGGTTTTGCGATGAAAAATTTCTCCGTAAAATAGCGTTCTCTCATGGAACTTTTAGGCATGTTTTTTAACCGGGTGCTAACAAAATAAATTAATCACATATAAACCACGTGCACACCGGCATTAAATTGCAAATGATTATCAATATAATATAAACCATTTAAGTTTAAATTCGAATAAATAATCTTCATTGCAGTTTGTTTTATTTAACTTATAATTTCTGCAGAGTTTAAAAAAATATTGTAAGATCACTTTCATGACCAAGAGGTTTTGAGTTATTTCCGTCCAAATAGATGAATAACCTTTAACGTAACCAGATATCAAAATAAACAGCAAGTAAGATTCAATAATTGGCGACACTGAGAGCTCTCATTATTCTTCCAACTTAATGGCCAAGAAGGGAACAAGAAAAAAATCACTCTCAAAAAAGAAATCTCCCTATCAATCAGATGTGGCGAGCAACTTGAAAAGAGCGCCAGTGCGACGATTTCTTTCTCTAATTAAAAATATTAACCTTCTGACTCGCAGACACGCTTGGCTCGTTCTTCTAATTTCTCGTTACGAGCACTTTGTTCGGCGGCAACACAACGTCATTAATTTATTTTTATGGGCGAAAAAAGTAAAAATCAGAATGGAAGATTCAATGAAGCATTCAGGAGATTATAGCGTGGGAAAAATCTTGCACTTTTGCATATTTTTGCAAGTAGGTACTTTAACTTCTAATAGCGAGGGTTATGAGACAAAATAAAAATTCTTAAACTGAGAGACTTGTCCACCTTTTTACAGAGATTCAAGAGAAATAAAATCACTCATTATCAGTAGAGATCTTAAACGAAGAATATACACATTCTTCGTCTTAATCCCTTATATTAACCCCTTCAGTTAGTTATCACAACAATTTAAAACAATTATTAATTAGTACAACAATTTCAAATTATAAGTCAATCACTATGTCTAAAATAAATAAAAAGTAATCGCTGAATCATTTTCGGGTGGAAATCAACTTTTCTTTTTATTTTCGTACCTAAATAATCGGAAGAATTCGAGAATTTTTAAATTTCTAGTCCTATGTAAAAAAAAAATGTTTAGGGGTTCAGAGATATTTTTTCCAACCAAACTGTATATTGAAAAAAATATATGTTTTATACTGAGCAATTTGACAATGAATATAAGATATTTTTAAAATTTTCAATGTTGCAGCAAAAATACTAAAACCTACCTACTCACAGAAAATAACACACCTAATTTCTATGCTGGAGTTTTATGCAGACTAAAGTATCTTGTTAAAAGTTATCTATTCAAAGTTTATTCTTAAAATCTATTTTCTCAATTGGATCTTTTTCACCTGGAGCGCAAGATTACTCGACTTCTAATAAACTTAGGAAGATAAATTTGGGTAATTGGTTTTAGTAGCATTTTGCTTAAATTCATACTACTTTTTTATCAGAATAATTTTTTTCATTCCAATTGCTTTAAGACAGTTGGGTTCTAAAAAGTGCATATTTGACTGCCTATTAAAAGTTATTTTTGTCATTAACATGATTTTTATGACTGCGCGTCAGACGTCATACTTTTACTAAATTTACTGCTAAACAAAATTAAATTGGAAAAAATTTTATAATTGTTTCACCTAAGCTTTTACATTTAAATGCTTAATGTTAACTTGCGAAAAATAAAAAATAATAATTCAGGAGAAATTTTAAATAAGTTATACAGTCGTACACTGTTGCCTACTCAATAAAATCAAAAGATTATAGATCCCTTAAACCAGGGGTCTGTTTAGAAGAAATTTAGGTCCGTTAACGGACCCTTCACAAAATATCTTTTCATAAAAACGGACCCTTCACAAAATGATTTTTCTCTTAATCGGACCCTTCACAAATTTGTTGATCTTCATTATTATTTTGTTAATCGAATAAACCCTTTCCAGGGCAGAAAATAAGAAAGATGGATGTAAACGAATTAAGTTTTGTCTTCGGCAGACGATTCTTCCAGTATTCGTCCGAAATTAATATTCTGCGTTCAGCAATATAGGTTAAATACCAAATATTTGTATGTTGCATCTCTAATTAAGAAGCAGCAATTGTTGGTTATTTTTTAAAATTTAATTTTTTTAATTTTAATTTTACAGTGTTGAGCATAATCTTGTATGTCTTTACAATTTAAAAACTCCTTAAAAAATTTTTTTTTGTTGCAATAACGGACCCTATTTGCACAAATTCATAAAAGCGGACCCTGGTTGAAAGAATGTGAGTAATTTTTTCACAATTTCACGAAAAACGGACCTTCCACAAAATGTCTGGACAGACCCCTGCTTAAACATAACTCCTATATAATGTTAAATAACAGGGGTCTGTTTAGAAGAAATTTGGGTCCGTTAACGGACCCTTCACAAAATGAATTTTCTTTTAATCGGACCTTTCACAAATTTGTTTATCTTCATTATTGTTTTGATAATCGAATAAACCCTTCCCAGGACAGAAAACAAGATGGATGTAAACGAATTAAGTTTTGTCTTCGGCAGACGATTCTTTCATTATTCATCCGAAATTAATATTCTGCATTCAGCAGTAAAGGCTAAATAGCAAATATTTGTTATGTTGCATCTCTAATTTAGAAGCAGCAATTGCTGTTTATTTTTGAAAATTTATTTTTTTTTAAATATAATTTTACAGTGCCGAGCATAATCTTGTATCTATTTACAATTTAAAAACTCATTGAAAAAGTTTTTTGCAATAACCGGACCTTATTTGCACAAATTCATAAAAGCGGACCCTGGGTGAAAGAATGTGAGTAACTTTTTCACAATTTCACGAAAACCGGACCTTTCACAAAATGTCTGGACAGACCCCTGAATAAATATAAATAAAATGGCGCCTGACAATTTAAGTCATCAGAGCGAATAAAAAACAATACAGAATATTGCAGGGAAAATTAGGCACGCTTTGAAGAATTACGTAAGGCCTATTCTCTTCAAGAGATTTAGAAAACAAGCTACTTCCGAAACTAATTACAAACTAGGTCAGAAAAATAATAACCAAAATTAAATTTAGTAGAGATGATACGGAATGCAATCACGATACCGTAGTTTAGATACCCGCCCAAGATTCAATTTTAAAATAATAAGTGGCCTGATTTTGTTTCGTTTAAAACTTGTGTATTTATTTGCAAGATGTGTAAGTTATTTTACTTTGAAATTAAAGGTTAAAAGATATTTTATTTGCTGGAATTAAAATGAACATCCATTTTATCTAAATGGAGAAATTAGTCGTAAAAAAAAATAATAAAAAAAGATAATCTTAAGAACAAATTGAATTTAAGTCTTTTTGTTTAAAAACGAGCTCAATCCTGACCTAGCTTCTTTAAAAACATGTTGAAGCAGAAAAAAGTGTTAATAGCTTAAATTAAAAAAAAAAAAAATTTAATTTAAATTTTAAAAAAATATATTTTTCGCAGTAATTTTTTTTTTCATATTTATTTTAGTTTTACATATAACTTTAAAATTTAGATTTATTGATAAATAATCCGCTTGAGCCTTCATTCTTAAAAATGTTAGACTATAAAAAATTAATGTGCTGTTTGACAATTTGAACGAACTATGTGATTAATAGTAGTAATGTATAAATGTGCAGTTTCACAGTTCTGTACACGATTCGAAAAATTCAGTTTTACTGTTCTCAGATAAGCAAAATATTGAAGAAAAATAGCTAGTTTAAATTCAGAAATTCTTTAAATTTACTTTTCTTTCTAAGTATTGCTTCTTAGTTTTCACTTAAAATAAAATGATGCATTTCCTAACTTAGATATTAAAAGAAATATTTGAACTAGATTGCAATAAAAAGGTGTGATAAAAAAAAGTGCTTGAATATTTTAATTTTTTTTTTTAAATAGTTTTCATTACTTCCTACTTATGTTAGAAGAAAACTATTTCTTCCGAGGCGGTTTTTTCCTCTGTGGAAGTTGCTATTCCTAGAGTTAGTATTTCTCTCCCTTTTTCCTCTCAAAATCATGCTTTATTTTGTCAAATTCATAAAAAACGGAATCTTTTTACACAACAATCGGGACATACTACCGGTTTTTGTGATTTTAACATGTCGATAATGTTAGTGTAGTATAACTCAGTCAAAATTAATATTACTATCTTTTTAATTTCAGAAATTGATTTTCAATTTTTGAATTATTCTATTATTATGTAACCTATATTTAAAAAAACATTTACTGACAATTATTTTTCATGATTGAATTCATAATTCTATATTACACAATTCAAATACGAATCACGAAGTTCTATTTCCGAATTTTGGTCTAAAAGGTCAAAAAGCTAAGTTTGTTCAAAACAAAAATAACCGAAGGTAAATCATGAGCACTTGAGAAGAGAGAGAGAGAAAGAAATCAACACAAACGTAGAATTACAATGAAGGGAAAATATACCGCAAGTTTAGTCTACCCAGAGCAAAACATAAACTTCCACGAAAAAGGTAAAGTTCACAGATAAAAAATAACAGTGTGGAAAAAGAAGCGAAGACAAATTCCATCAAATCCTCGTTACCCAAGGAACAAGTAACAATCACTCGGAAGTGACGTCACACGACCGCTGAATTCCTTCGCCATGATTTCACTATATACTAAAACCACTTCTTCGGCCAGCGATCACTTTATCCCGCGATAACTGTATCAAAAAAAAAGCACCTTTTAAGAAAGCCAGACTGATGAACAGTTGAAACAAGTGACGTTCATGTTCTATGAAAGAGCGATTGTAATGCGGATGAAGGAAAGGCTAAGAACAAAGAAATGATCATTTCAACCTAGGATTAGTACAATATTTTGTGTTTCATGCTAAGCTTTTTTTCCAATTCAGTTTATGTTCCTAACAAAGAACAATAATACGGGTCAGAGTTATTCCACTTGTAGGCGTTTACATGCAAATCTACTTGACACAATGGTGGCAAGGGCGTAAACCTCTAAGTTCTCAATCAGAATATAAATGGAGCTGTGAGAAATTAATTTAAATTGCACTCGGCATGGGAAATCCGGTCTTTTTTTCTTCCTATAGGCGAAAGTTTTCTCATAATCAAGGCTTCAAAAATCTTGTTGAGTACATCGATGCATAAAAATTAAACAGCTACAAGCGGAATACTTATTATTAATCCAATGAAATAGCTATTACAATGCAACATAAAATATTATTAAAAAAAATTTAAACAAATATGTGTAATACCAATATTATTCTTTTACAATTGAATGTATATTATCTGAGAATTAGCGGGTAGCGATATGTCTGGTTTTTCGCTCAAATTCATAAATTGGAACGCAGTGTCATCACAAATTCAAGGTTCAAGGGAACCGAAACATTTAAAAGGAAAATTCCAAGATCACATGCCACGCACAAAATTTACATGATTACTGTGAATGAAAACAAATGTTTCTTTTTATTATTTTGCTGAAATAAAATGGAATGAAACTCGTTTTTCCATTTATGTAAGTCACCGGAAATTTGAATCGCGCATTTCAGTGATCATCTTTGCACGGGCTTGATTTTGTGCCAATTTCATAGTAAATCCATGTGGTTTTTAGCAATTACAGTTACAAATATTTATTTATTTATTTATTTTTTATAAATTTTAAATCCTGATACATTTAACCCGTTATTATTACGTAGGTAAATTTCGAATCGCGCACTTGAATCACAATTTTTTGACCAACTTTTTGCGATAGTTACACCCATGGGTTTCTAAATGATTTTAAAACTCCTTCCTGACATTTTTAAAACGAAACTCATGAATCTTGAACCGTGCATATGAGCAACCACCTTTCGATTTTCGACCACTTTAATTCAATTTTGTAGCGATTTCATCGTTTATTCATGTGGCTTTCGATCGCATTTGAACAAAAAATAGCAAAATAATTCACAGTAAAACAACAAAATTTGGAAAAATTTAACAGTAGTGTAAGCAAGATTTAGAGCAAAAATCTATAATTAAAAAAAAAAAAAAAACTACTTATAATATTACGAATCAGTAAAAAGAGGGTCCGTTTAATGAGATTTTGTGAAAAATCACAAAAACCAGTGATTTGTTCAAATTTTGTTGTAAACCGTCCTGCTTTTGAGAACTTAAAAAAAGTCTACTCATTATTTTCGGAATCTAAAATCAATAAGAATCTTATTTTCATTTTAAAAAAAAACCTAAACGTTCCAAGATTCAAACAGGCATAGTTCTAATATTCTAATTCCTACTAAACTCAACATTTACGCGTTCTACATTAAACTTGCGTGTTTAAACAATGAGAAATAAGCACGTGGTTCAAAGGGTGTTGAATCAGCGGCTGACTACATAGCCTACAGCTGAAAGTGACAGATAAAACGTCCCCAACAAAGGCGAAATCACCAGCGCAAGAAATAAATACCCACTCGCGTGCGAACCGTCTGCATATGATCAGTGTGTTTCGGAGATTCGTGGCATAACCACAAGGAATGAAAATAATCAAATTTTTTTTTGGAGAATGCTATCACCGGCGATTATGCATTACTTTTTACGCCACAGTGCTCTAATAATCTAGAGATCTTCTTGTGTTTACATTCTCAGCGACAGAAAATACTACTTTTTCACGGAGATTTTATGGAGGGTTATTAACCTGCTTCAATCATAAAATTTTAAAGATAGTCATTAAATGTTTTTAGACATAACTATGATCAACTATGTTTAATCAGGGGTCTGTCCAGAAATTTTGTGAAAGGTCCGTTTTTCGTGAAATTGTGAAAAAATTACTCACATTTTTTCAACCAGGGTCCGCTTTTATGAATTTGTGCAAATAGGGTCCCGTTATTGCAAAACTTTTTCAAGGAGTTTTTAAATTGTAAAGACATACAAGATTATGCTCAACACTGTAAAATTATAATTAAAAAAATTAAATTTTAAAAAATAAACAACAATTGCTGCTTCTAAATTAGAGATGCAACATACAAATATTTGGTATTTAGCCTATACTGCTGAACGCAGAATATTAATTTCGGACGAATAATGGAAGAATCGTCTGCCGAAGACAAAACTTAATTCGTTTACATCCATCTTTCTTGTTTTCTGCCCTGGAAAGGGTTTATTCGATTAACAAAATAATAATGAAGATAAACAAATTTGTGAAGGGTCCGATTAAAAGAAAAATCATTTTGTGAAGGGTCCGTTTTTAAGTTAAAATATTTTGTGAAGGGTCCGTTTTTATGAAAAGATATTTTGTGAAGGGTCCGTTAACGGACCCAAATTTCTTCTAAACAGACCCCTGTTAATGTAAACAATGGGGAACGTATGCCGACTCGTCAATCCGAATTTATCAGAAGTATATATAAAATGATTAAAAAATAACTTCCTAGCTGAGATATGATTAGACCATTTAGCGGTCACAGGGTTCTAAAGTATGGAATAAAATTTTGTATGAATATATTAGTAACACGATGCATTCGGGCAACTTTGCCACAAAAAAATTTATTACAACTGATCGATGAAAATTTGAAAAAGTTCGTTGGAAAGATTTCATAAAAGTTGGAGCAAACTTGTCACTATAGCTACAACTTCAACTTTAAAAAATAATAATAATTACGGCGAACCACCTATTTTTTTTTATTGAAAGCAGAAATTTCACTGACGAATTTTTATGTTACCCGCCTGCAATGTGTTAAGTATGCAATCAAACATGCAGGCATAAAAGGATTATCCAGATTATTCAAAAGGTTATGGTGGCAGAATTTAGCAATTTTCTAATGGAAGCACCAGCTCTTTGGATTGAATCGTGATTCTCATAGTACTATCAAGATAATTTCAGCACACTTTGTAGTGATGCTAGACAGAGATGAAGAAAGCAAAATGTCGCACACAAATCGGTGTACAGCTGAATCAATGGACACGTCGAAAATTAATTAATTCTCTTAAAGCCATCTCCTGCTAACATTTAAACCAGTGTCACCATTTTAAACATGATAATAATTCCTTAGGGGTGGAACAAAACAAGTTTCCAATAATAATAGAATATATTTTCCTCTCAAAGTAAAAAATCCAATCAAAACGTATACAGAAAAATAAGTAGGACACAGAATCGGAAAGTTTTATTACTATGTAATTAAGATCTAAATAAAATGACGAAGCTAAAACTAATTCTAACATTTAACAAACCAACACTTTACAATACAATACAACATACAATAAACGGTCTTTTGATCGGTTCTGGTGTTTTAATGCTAAAAAAGTTCTACTAAAATTTAAAACAAATTTCTTGACGTTAACCAACAAACGCCGTCTTTGAATTAGGAAAACAACCTTTCGACCAAAAATTATACAGAAAAAAAAAAAAACTAAATAATTAGCAGGAAAATCTTTGTGACTGTTTTACAAACATATTCCAATAAACTTTGAAAAGGTACTAATTACAATCAAAATCATTAGACTGTTTTTTTTTTTTTATTCTTTAATTAAAATAGGTTGGAAACAAATGTAGTTAAAGGATTATTGACCTTTTAATTAAATTATTGAAAAAGGAAATCAAGATAAAACTCAAAAGAAAGAGTCCAACGAATTGAAATAGTTTTTCGAAAGGAAGGAGACGCGTGTTTTTCGTCTGTCATCACAGGCCTCCCAGAAGCAAATTATTAAAACAACTCCAAAAGATAAGCAATAACATAAGTCTTGAAAAACGTCTCTAAATCACATAAAAAAAATTTAAAAAAAGATCAACGAATACAGATAATGAAAAAAGAAAATAAGCTTAGCTTTTTTAGAAGGAAAAAAATTCTTTTTGTAAAACTGGAATTCCTTTCAGTGAAAGTAAGACTAAAGAAGATAAGCATTGTTAAACAGTAGAACTGATAGTAGAATTGATAGTTGTATGAAAGAAGAAAAAAAATCTTAAAGATTTCATGCAACAAAGGATTCGAATAAGAGTTTAACAAATAACACTCAATGTTACTCTAGTTTAACTCTGACTAACAGACACCGAATTAAAATAGTACCCACTACTCGAATTTATGCTTTCTTCATTTAAATGAAACAATTTAACGTAACTTAAATTAAATTTAACGTAAAAAGTAGTGAACTTTTAATTAAGTGAAGATAATTGATAAAAGTTAACATATGCAATGGTAAAAGATGTTAAGGACATATCTAGACTTCGCAAATCTAGTAAAAATAGTCTATTAGATGATCTGGGGTCTGTCCAGACATTTTGGGAAGGGTCCGTTTTTGTAAAATTGTGAAAAAATTACTCGTAATTTGTGAATATAAAATAAACGTTAAGTCACATTCTTATAACCAGGGTCCGCTTTTGTGAATTTGTGCAAATAGGGTCCGTAATTGCAAAAAAACTTTTTCAAGGAGCTTTTAAATTGAAAAGACATACAAGTTTATGCTCAACACTGTAAAATTATAATTAAAAAAATTAAATTTTAAAAGATAAACAGCAATTGCTGCTACTAAATTAGGGAAGCAACATACAAATATTTGGTATTTAGCCTATACTGCTGAACGCAGAATATTCATTTCGGACGAATAAAGGAAGAAGCGTCTGCCGAAGACAAAATTTAGTTCGTTTACATCTGTCTTTCTCCCCTCCCCCCCTTCCTGGGAAGGGTTTATTCGATTAACAAAACAATAATGAAGATAATCAAATTTGTGAAGGGTCCGATAAAAAGATAAATAATTTTGTGAAGGGTCAGTTTTTAAGTTAAAATATTTTGTGAAGGGTCCGTTTTTATGAAAAGATATTTTGTGAAGGGTCCGTTAACGGACCCAAATTTCTTCTAAACAGACCCCTGATGATTGTTTAGTTATTTAGGGTATTCGACTATACTCGACATAACGTACTCGAGGTGGAAAAAAACTGCATAAGATATTAGCTTGAAAATAAAATGGCTAAAAAAGCGACAAAATGAAAGCATCATGCAAGGGAACATGCATTATGCAAATTGCAGTTTTAACTTGTATTTATTTTGTAAGTTATATTTTAAGAGCTTATAATCGTATAGATGCATGCAAATCGTCCAGAATTCTTAACAATTACGTCGGCCAAAAAAAATACACGCAAAAAGCTCTGAGGGTTAATTTAATAAAAAGAATAATCCTTTGAAGATTGTTAGTACAAATAACCAAGTTTCGCGCCAATGAAAGCTACAAAGCAGCATTTAATCCAGAGATACGCACGAGCTGCTTGAAAAGCTATTTCCGGCGATACTTCCGGAAATATCCGGTCTCCGGAAATGATGGACACTAAGCGAAACAAGTAACGGACACGGAGCTGATAAAGATCGTGACCTTACATTCTTTTTTTCATAATGAGAACGCGATGTTCCGTGGTGATCAGAGCAAAATCATCGATTTCACTTATATTTTGAGGGGATTATTTAGAAAAACGATCTGGATTATGTAGCTGCGTGAGCGACTTCTTACACGAATATCCTAGAAAATTAATTACTTTGATTATAAAACACTTACTATATATTTTATAATCATTCAAATATAAAAATTGCTTGAGTGTTGCATTTCAGGGTCACCACATTTAAAAACATGTGTAGAGAGGGGTCTGTAATTTTTTACCCTTTCTCCCGCTTTTCTTTTACAAACATTGATATTTATCGATATCTAATACGATATAAAACAATAAACCTGAACTGGAGTTTTACCAGTTAATAATAAAATTTGGAAATACAAAAACCTCACAGCTAGAGCAGGGGTCTGTCCAGACATTTTGTGATTTAACGGTCCTGCTTTTATGAATTGGTGCAAATAGGGTCCTGGTTATTTCAAAAAAAACTTTTTCAAGGAGTTTTTAAATTGTAAATGCTCAACACTCTAAAATTATAACTGAAAAAAATAAAATTTTCAACAATAAACAGCAATTGCTGCTTCTAAATTAGAGATTAATTTAACTTACAAATATTTCGTACTAAGCCTATACTACTGAACGCAGAATATTCATTTCGGACGAATAATAGAAGCGTCTGCCGAAGACAAAACTTATTTCATTTACATCCATCTTTTTTCCCACCCCCCACTAGATAGGTTTCATTGGATTAACAAAACAATAATGAAGATAAAAATTTGTGAAGGGTCCGATTGAAAGAAAAATCATTTTGTGAAGGGTCCGCTTATAAGTTAAAATATTTTGTGAATGGTCCGTTTTATGAAAAGATATTTCATGAAGGGTCCGTTAACGGACCCAAATTTCTTCTAAACAGACCCCTGTTGAGTGTGGATTTACGAAAGGGAATATGCAATTGAAGGCTCCTAAATTCCAAGAGGGCTGTCAAAATCAAAAAAACGAATAGAAAGTAACTCTGCAGGGAAAATAAAAATAATTAATTGGAATAGAAATAAAATTAGTTCTATAAAAAATAACATTATAAAAATATAAATTTAATTTTAGAGTTAATAGAGTACATAAGTTAGGTTAAGAAAAAAGAGGGTAAACTTGAAACTAAAGTTTTGTGCGTTTCTCGGGTTCTAATTAACTTCTAAACTTAAATTAGGCTCTGCTTATAATATAATATAGATTAAAATCGAATAAACTTAACATATCGGTGTCAACATATCAACAGATTTTCAAACAAGAAAATTTGGCGCACTACTCCATAGCTAAAAGAAATTGCAAACACTAATTACAGAGATGCCAACTGCTCCGGACCAGCCAAAATAAATAAAAAAACGGTAAATAACTACAAACTAAATTTTGCAAATATTTGACTATTTTTGCTTGCTTTTTAAAAGGTATTGCATGACATAAGTACTTTAAAGTGGTGAATTACATAAGCCTAGGAATTATTGAGAAATAGTGGTGGATAAAAATCTACAAAATTTAATTTATTAAACCAAGAATCACAATTGATAAACTACCACTTTAAAATATATATTTACCGTCCGGAGCAAGTTGGCATCTCTGTAATTATAACCGCACTTATAATTAAAGAAAGCATTATATTAAATAACACTCAACAATAACGAAGAAACTTAGGTTTTTTTTTTTATGTATTAAAAAAAAAAATACAGAAATCAAATAGCATAACAGCAGAGAGAGAATTTCACCAAAAACTATTTGAATTAAGCTATTGTTTGCCAAGTGTTTCGGCGCCAATAGGTCGATCACGAAAGACTGGGTATAAGGAGTTCAATCCCCGAAAAAAAATGAAACATCTGTTCATTTAACCAGGCTTCAATCGTCAGCAGAGGCGTATCTATGGAAAGAAGCGCCTATGGCAAACCTCTTACTGGCGCCCTTACTAAAATATTAAATTTTTTTTTTTTTTTTATCCAATACAAAATAAAAGCATTGTTTGAAGTATTTAATTCTTTTGACAATATCACAAAAAGATTGAATTGAATTTAAAAAAAAAANCTATTGTTTTTTGGCAAACGTCAAGCTCTAACGCAATGGTTCGTGTTGAAACATTTCTGTCTTGATCAATAATTTACTTTAATTGGTCACAATCAATCTCAATAGGGCGGCCAGAACGTGGTTCATCTTCAATGTTGAAATTTCCATTATTAAACTTTCGAAACCAAACTTTTACTGTATCATAAGAAACAGTATTGAAACCTAAACTTTCACACATTTTCTTGTGGCATTCAGTTACACTGAGTTTATTTCGGAATTCATAGTACATAATCGTTCTGATCTGCTTACGTGATAGCTCCATTTCAAACACTTTTCTGGTGCACAAGATTATGAAGTTTTGACAAACAAATTACACAGTTGTTAGTTCCAACTTTCAGCTTTAAAATGCAAAAGCCCATTTCAGAAAAGGTTAACTACCACGGGAATGGCTGCTGCTGGCACGGAGGTATCTCCTCTTGGCGGAAAACTTTTTACTCAACCCGATATATATGAATTTAAAAAAAACACTTAATAAAATTTTTAAGTAAAAAAATCGTTGATGTTGATCGATTTTGCGCCTTTTTGAAATAATGCGCCCATGGCATTCGCCATACTTGCCATACCCTAGATACGCCACTGATCGTCAGTAACGAAACTAGATGAAGGAAGAACAAACAATTTTTTTTCCTCGACTCTCCCCTCTCCAAACTAGATATGGAAATACACTACTATAGACTCACAACTGCTGCTGAATCACACAGCAATTCGAACCAAATTATCCCCAAAACCTAAAACTTCATCTAATTATAAGAAGAAAGGGGGAAAAAAAACTACACAATGGAACATGCAATTACAGGAGCATCTGGAATTTTAAAAAAAGAGGAAGGGGGAACCGTTTAATAATACTTTTATTTCATCAGATTTTTTTTCAAAAATCAAATGGGGTGAAATGGTTTTTTCATACATATTTTGAACATAGAAAGATGTTGCGAGAGAATAAGGATCAGAAAATATCCTAATATCTTTTCACTTAAAAGAAATATGGGCTATACTTAAAATAACAATTAGAAATCTTTACGAAAATGCTTAAAAGGGTAGATAATTTGCAATTATCTTGTTAATTACAATAAAATGATAAACGTACAAACACAAATGCTAGGACGAACTGGGGAACGGAATACTTACTAGTTTATTAAACATTCGAATGTAGACAAAAATTATTAAACATTATAAAATTCACGACAGTTATATTACTTTTAATTAAAGGTACACAACCTGCAGCTCTGATGCTAAATGCTTCGAACCAAAACTTAATTTAGGAAAGAAAAAGTATAATTATTTTTAAACTAATTAAGTTTCAATAAAAAAAAATTTAAAAAAATAATACCAAAATAGATACTACATGGAGTCCTTAATCATGATTTAAATATAAATGAAAGAGAAAGAAAGGATATGATTTATACATAAAAGGATAAAAATTATCAACTAACATTGAACTAAATGTATTGCGTTGAACTATTTTAGCTGTAGGCTAAATTTATTGCTTCCATAAAAGATCGTGTACTTGTAACTTTAATAATAATGCCCTATTTACATGTAAAATAAAATAATAAAATATAATTTTAAAAAAAACTCAACTAGTGGCTATAATTCGATTTTCAAACACGATCGAATCTTCTTAAAAAAGAAATTCACAGAATTATTTCTCTATAGATTATTAAGCACTTATATTTTAAATTCGGATCATAATTTTTTTCTTAGTGACAAGTCCAATTTCTGTGGGATTGAGATGAGAGATCGTTATGACAAACGGCTTCTAAAAAAAAAAAAAAAAACTTTTATTTTAAAAAAATAAGAACAGCAATACACTGATCTATTTCTCTTATTATTCTTAAGAACATGTGGTAACGCTCAGCACACAAAATTTCAAAACACACATTATATCGCCGAACATGTCCAAGAAGCTTAACTGAATTACGTAGTCAAAGTCAGTAACAACTTAATATTTATGGTACCATTATACACATCAGCGGAAAATGGGATTTAAATTTTTCGGCATTTACATGAATTTGAACACAGATATTTAGCCTTGAAAAAAAATTTTAATTTAAATGTTTTAATCATAGAGAAAGAAAAAAAATAAAACTTCAAAAGAGAAAATAAATCTAAAGGGTTGCAAATAAAAAAAAATAATAACAATTGTTAGATAAAGGAAACGGTCACTAACAAAGCAAGTAGTAATGAATGTAAGAACTAACTACAGCTTTCATAAAACAGAACGGCATTTTAAATTTATAATTCATAAATTATCAAGTAGGCATTTAAAAAGGAAGTTCCAAGTCACCCTTTCACAGTTAAATCGAACAATATCGCTGCTGTAATGCAAAATATAATAATGCATTTAAGGCCTCTGAGACCACTTTATTATTTCCGGACAACATAACCCATTGTATTCCACTGATAGCAAATTCTACTTCACGCTCTCGTGTCCAATGTATGGCTCAGAACACGCGCTAAAAAGGTACTTCAACATCTGCCGAGCAGTTATTTTTAAAACTTTTTCTTTTTTCAAGGCGGCATCAGATTCTTTTGGGTTTAGAATATGAGAACAGGAACTTCTACTTCAAAGTATAAAGTGTCCAAACTGTAAAGGTATCTGAAGAATAACATTAAGGGGTACAAAAAGAAAGAAAATTTGATGAAAGAAAAAAAAAATTATTTTCCGATTGAATTGATTCAGTAATCAATAAAAGGAGACGAATTAATAATATTAAATAACCTTTTAAGAACCTAAGAACATCATTGTTTGTTGTACCGTTTTCTTTAAACGCAATGGTAAATTGTACACATTATTCATTAATATCTTAAATTTCAATTAAATAAAATCGCCCCAAAATATTTTTGAAACGACCTCCTTCAAATTTAATAAGAAAGTTTAAAGGGCTTTAACTTTAATTACGCAAACAAGGACTCAGGCTGTTTACTGAACCAATTTATCTTTTAATGGGACCCATCACAAATTTGTTTATCTTCATTATTGTTTTGCTAATTGAATAAACCCTTCCCAGGGCGGAAAACAAGAAAGATGGAAGTAAACGAATTAAGTTTTGTCATCTGCAGACGATTCTTCCATTATTTGTCCGAAATGAATATTCCGCGTTCAGCAGAATAGGCTAAATACCAAATATTTGTATGTTGCATCTCTAATTTAGAAGCAGCAAATGCTGTTTATTTTTGAAAATGTAATTTTTTTTATTATAATTTGACAGTGCTGAGCATAATCTTGTATCTATTTACAATTCAAAAACTCCCTGAAAAAGTCTTTTGAAATAACCGGACCCTATTTGCACAAGTTCATAGAAGCAGGACCCTCGTTGAAAGAATGTGAGTAATTTTTTCACAATTTCACGAAAATCGGACCTTTCACAAAATGTCTGGACAGACCCCTGGTTTTAATATTTCACTACCTTTTCTAACTATTAAAGCAACTACTATTTGTCAAACTTATAATATAGTAAACTTATTTCTATAACTGCCAACATTTCCATTGTCATGAGAAATGACCTGTCATTTATTTAACAAACTCAACAATTTATTTACCAATATTTCCTTGCCCATTAATCAAATATTTTGGAGAAAAAATTATTCTTTCACTTGGCAGCTTTATAAGCAGCAATAACTAATTGTAATAATCTTTAAGATAATTAATCTTTATAGTAATAACCCTGAGGCTAATGTACTTCTCCCGTATACATACAACATATTTGGTTAATCTTTTGAAAAGTTAAATCCTTTTTGTTATACAATTATCATGAAAAAAACAAAAGGTAGGTATGCGATCATATTTTATAAAGCAAGAAAGATTATTAGTACAACTAAGCCAATTTAATTTTAGATTATCACATTGACTAAATTGTGTTGAGATTGTTAAGAGCAAACTATAGTTTGTCTACAGTAAGAACTCCCCCCACCACAAAGTCTGAGACTGCCTGCTTTTATAAAAACAAGAATAGTGCATTTCAGGGAGGGTAGGTAGCTTTTCTTCACTCTAAGGCTCACATAGTAGACCAAAGGAAATGATTCCCTTTCTCTCGCCAACCAGAGTCAAAACCTGTCCTAAACAATGATCCCACATCCCTACTTGAAATAGTTATACCTCGTTACCATAGTCACTGCCAGGGGTCCAGAAGGAACAGTTGGGGGAGTTCTTACTTTAGACAAAGTATATGCACTTTTCAAACCTTCGCCTTAATTATAAGGTGAAAAAAAAAGATAGAAAATATTATTAAATGCAAGGAAATTTAACTGCCCAAAAAAAGTTTTTAAATATGATCAAAGGAATTAACACTGAAACCTGTAATATTAAGGTAAAAAAATAGGGAATTCATCAGTAATGCATTTTACAGAAGCTAAGCAATCAAGTTCTAATATAAAAAACAATTGACTTACCTGGTTGTTGAGGAGCTTTAATTTGTACCCAAAAATCGATAGTCTTTTCACGTTCAAGCTGTTCGTAATCCCACGGTTCTTTCACTTTCACATCACCGTTGTGATCAACATCAATCCAACGGCTACCATTTTCGAGAGTGAAAATTTCGTCAGGTCGAATACTTTCTAATCGAAACATAACCTTTCCAGGCATACTGGCATCAGACTCCAAGAAATGCTCATACGTTCTCGTTTGTCTGATGGAACGCTTCGATCTCCTATGGGGTGTAACATTTTCTTCAGAAACAAGATTTCCAACACTAATCACAACAGGGATGGCATCACTATATAACATTGGAATCCTATTGTCATGCGCTTGGACATATAAATTGTAAACGCCAATTTTTTTATCACTCATCAATAAAACCTCCCCTGTTTTGGGAACAATCACAAACTCCTTGCTCTTGCTGTTCAAAAAGCTATAAACTGGTTTATCGCCATCTGCATCGACTGCTCTGATTAATCCAATTTTGGAATGCTTAGGAGTATCGAGAGGCACATTAAAATTGTAATTCCTTCTTCTAAATATTGGTGGGTTGTCATTAACATCTTTCACAGCAATTTTAATAGTTGCAATTGCAACATCACCAAGGGAATCGGTCGCATTTAACAACAACTTATAGGTGGCTTTAGATTCTCTATCTAGCTTTTTGGTGGAGACAATCGAAATCGAATTTTTGTGTCGTACGACAGCAAACCGTGAGCTGCCAGACAACGAATAATTGACCATCCCAACATCATTATAAACAGCCAAATCACTCAAACCAGCCACAGTGGTTTCCGGTGGCTCATTTTCAAATATGTATCCATGATACTCCGGTTTTGAAAACTGCAACATGTGAAATCGATGCCTAACATAGATGGTTATGGGGTGTATTAAGGTTTCGTCGTGCAACTCTTCTTTTAAAATAAGATCGACCTTACTTCCTGCTAAAACAGAAATGTTTGATGTAGATATAAGGGACCCATCTTGAAGGAGGGTAAAATGTGGTGAACTCTCATCTTCTAATAAGTGTATCCGACCATGAGATTTAAGCTTTTTTATACTATATCCAGGCTGGATGTCATGTGGAACGGAAATCTTTACTACAGCAAAGGCAGGGGTGATTAAAAATATTAAAGTTAAAAGTCTCGAAAAATGAATCATGATTGATGATGACTAGGAACATAGATACCAAGGCACAAGTACCTAAAATGAAATGAATGAATAATGTAAAGTGTGTAACAATAAAAGAAAAATTAGTAACGACATAATCTTGCCCTGAGATAACAGTAGCCTTACAGTAGCAGATGCTATAAAGCCATTATCAAACAGTTTATACAAATATGAATACTTTATAGACATCAATAGGATTATTTAAATAATACTTTTAGCTACAGAGCTCTTCAGTTGACATTGGCACATGCATAACTTTTGGAATAACTTATACTAGGAAAATTTTTTACAATTTTATGCAATACATATGTCTTACGTTTTAACGGCAATCTACTTCTAAAGTCTCTTTTTAAAGGCAATATGTTTAAACCATAGCCCCTTCATGTGACTCAACAGAACACATATCTAAGCAGCTACAAAAATCTATAGACTATAATTTCTTAATGTATACATTTATAAACAGCTTTATCTAATTAAGGACTTTTTCCTTTTCTTTTTTTGCAATTTTTGTTTTTCTCATAAAATTGCAATTAAAACAATAATTAAACTTGTGAAAGTTGTTAATTTATGCCAAAACTTGCAAAATTATTTCAATAGGCTTGTTATAAAACATAACTACTTCCAAGCTTAATGTACTATCCATGGTTAAAACTTTTACTATCTGTCAAAAGGCCCCTAATCCTGGAAATAGTTCCACATTTTGAAAATTTGTTCGGAGAACCATTTACATCACAGATTTTTACCAGACACTAAACTAATTATGTATTATTGATTTCTTTAGTTGTAACCTATAATAGAAGAAAGTGACATTGTAAAGTATCAATCACTTGGAATATCAATCCATTTGGAACACTTTCAGGGATCTTAGAATGATTGATAATATATGAATTACAAATAATTTTAAATTAAGCTAACAACAATCAAAATCACTTGATTAATCAAAATCTAATAAAGAATTGGGTAGAAAGAATATAAAATTCAAATCTACTAAATAATGATTTATCATTTGATTGCTAATACTTTAGCCTACTTTTCAGTTACACGCTAGCCACAAAAGTCAAATTATCTATAAATTAAGAATTTATATATTTGTTTCCCACATAACTCCAGAACCTTTTGTTCTATCAGCCTGAAAATTGGAAAGTCGCTGCAGAATTTTTTTTTCTTGATCTTAAAATTAGATTAGATTATCCAGGAAAGCTTTCCGAAAAGAGTAAAGTTCTCTTTGTTTAAGTGTTAGCCAATGTTATAGACTATAAAACATTCAATTTTTTTTTTAAAAAAATTTATAGATATCAATGATGTTTGCAAGCATGTAACTATTTAATCTTTAAAAAAAAAAAAAATATTTTTTTACTTTTATATTTACAGGGGTCTGTCTAGATTTTTCTGAGAGGTAACTATTTTGTGAAAATGTAGGCATAATTTGTGAAAATTAAAAAATCAAGAAAAAATTGGGGATTTATTGTTCCTTACGGGATACAAAAATAAAATTTTAAGAAAAATTATTTTGCGAAACTACCGTTTTTCTAAAATTGAATTTGTGAAGGTACAGTTAAACAGTTAAAAATTTGGCCAAGACAGACCACTTCTTTCTTCTATTCTTTACTCTCTTTATCAGATAAATTGATTGATTAACATTAACACGGCAGCATAAGAGAACTAAGTCTCAAAATTGGTATTTCTAAAATTATTTAAAACCACATATTTATTTGTTTGCAAAAACATTTCTTAGACAAATTTCTCTACAGAACCAATGGCAATCGAAATGGGAAAATATAGTTACGTGTTGTAGGGAAAAATTGATGAAGTGTTACTAACTAGTTCTGGAGAAACAGAAAAAAATGACCTGCTACTGTCACCTATGTTTAACTAATTTATGTACACATTGCAATAAAAATATAATCTAAGTATTAAGAAGCAAAATTATTGGAGTAAAGTTACTTATTTGTTCAGAAGAGCAGTAAAAAAAATCACCATTTTATTATTGACACCAATAATGCTTAATGAATGTTAGATAAGCATCAGATTTAATAAATATATACAGTAGAAATAGCTGCCTTAAGGTCCCTTGAAAGGGATAAAACCAAATAGAAATTACTTGTAAATTTTAACTATCATGAGTTGTCAGCACTAGCATCATGACAAGTGATACATAATGCAGTTAATCTTTATTGTGATGGGATGAACTATAAAAAACATTGTTTGCCTAATTTAATAAAGTCACCGGGAAGGACAATAAATAATTGGAATTATTTTAGTTTTATTAATTGTTAAGGTATTCAATTTTGTCCATGATCTCATAGTGTCTTGTTAGTGCTTAATTTTTTCTTTTTTAATCGACCCCAACTCCATAAGAGAAAGGGGTGCTCAACTAGTTTAATATTAGATCGAAAACGGGGCACTAATGACAAAGGCGAAAGTTTATATTTCACATTATAAGAAGTAAATCCCTTGATAAGTAACAATGAAAACATTATCAATACAACACAAAAATAATAAACAACAAAGAAAATACTCATTAAAAATTCATGCAATAAGGGTTTCACTAGATAAGAGGTCGTACAAATAATAACAATTTATTCGTCAAAATCTGAGAAATAAATATTCCCTCCTATTCAAGATCTTACAAAATTAAGGATATGAATCATTAGCCGGTCTTTTAAGTTGCAACGGAATGCAAACAGTCACACTTATTGCTAGAAGCAGTGACAATGAAGTTAACATATGACAATTCTGAGACTTTAAATGTTATTACATTTAAATTAGAGAGAGTAATGCCCGTTTACAACCACCATTGAATATCAGAAACACGGAGAACCAGAATTCAAATATTAAAAAGAACCAAAGAATATAACATGAAAAAAGGTAAACAAAAACTTACTTCAAGAAATATTCATTTATAATATTCCTAAAACATTGTTAAAATTTTCATAATTTGCTTTATTAAAGTTCAGACAACAAATCCAACCCTGCCCGCTATCAACGTGCCAAACAAACTCGTTGGCCTTTGAACCTGTTTGATAGTTTGAATTGAAGAAAAGAAGCTTCATGGGGTTACAATACCAATGAGCAAGTATTTGGCGTCTGCAAAGTATCGCCAACTAAATACTTTCACAAAAATTTAGTTATAATTTAATTCAAGAGATGGCAGTACTTACCAAAACTGTAAGTATGACTTTACAATTTCATCCAATCCCTGCATTTAAAGATCCGGTGATCATGTAACAATAGCCAATAGAAAAAGCGAACGCAGTTGCATCTCCAAAAATAAAATAAAAACTTAAATAAGTATAATCAAATGAATGATATCTTAACCCTAGGTGAAATATTAGTTGTATAAATGATATATATGAAACTGATCTATTAAAAATTACCATTATTAATTGCAATAATTATTAAATAGTAGTTGTTATGATTACCTTAAATATATTGTAGATGCGCAGTTATTTTTTAGTAAAAATGTAACTTTCTTTTTAATGTGCATTGCACAAATTTATAAGTAACTGTATCTGTATTCTGTTGGCTTGTTTGTTTTGAAATTAGAAATCTTGCTTTGAAATTAGAAACACGCGAGACGTGAGAAAAAGAAGATTTGTATATTACTCTAAAAAAAATTCTAGGCTTATGAAAGATTAACCATATTCAATAAATGGAACCGACACTCATTAATGAATTTGGAGTTGTCAGAACTTTGGAAGACGATGATGAAATTGATGATTCGAGCAGTGATAGTGAAGTTAGTATATTTTATTATTACCAATGTGTTTTTAGAGATTTCCTTGTGTTTGGGAAGTATAATTCCTGGTATGGAGACAAGAAAATCAATTAACTTTTTATAGAGCATTTATGTTACAATCAGCTATCTTTAGTTCGATTAGAAATATATTTTCATTTAAACTACTTAATCATAAAGTACCAATTTGAAACAAAATTTAATCTACTTATAATGATTCAGTTTTACTAATACTCTATCACTTTTAAATAATAATAAATAAGTTTTATGATTGACATTCCAAGGGACTGGCAAATATTGCTAAATTTTAAGAGCCGTAAATTTACGAATTTTGTGGTCCTTTTATTGAAAAAGATATTCTCTTCCTTCAATCAGCCATTAATATATTATAATTATTCTAATGATCGTCAAAAGAAAAGAACAGTTTACTTGGAACAATTAACGTTTAAAGTGAGCACTGATTAAGCACCTGCAACAAGAAAAAGCAATTATGAAATGTTAAAGCGAAATTAATAGCATGAAGATTTAACACATCTAAGAAATACTATTTGCATTCAAACATAGAGTGTTTCTCTTACATTTGCAGTGGTGGTTGTATATCCTGTTATTCCGGTATAAATTACGTCTAAAATTTACGAACCCGGCAAATGACTTTTCTGAGAACTATTAGTTCCCAGACTTTCATTTATTAAAAACATAATACGACGAAATTTTCATTTAACTCCGCAATCTAAAATTTAATTTCTATGATTTTTGCTATATCCCGTTATTGAGACATTTACATTTTAGTGGTTTTACTTATTTTTGCTGTCTTTAATATCTCTTCGATGTGATCAGTATTTACCTAATTTAAAAGTTACATCCTGCTATACGTTTGCCTGCATCCTGCTCATGTGATCATACGTCCCGATTTGTATCCACATGATTCAAATGTTCAATATCGCGAATTGTATTTACGCATTTTTAAGGCCATATCACACATAGCGAAAATTTGTTCAATTCAACCATCAACTCAACCCCAACTTCGACTTTCTGTTCAACAACCATCTGAAACAGTTGAACTATGGTTGCCATACGGTTGAAAAGAGTTGATCTTTGATAAACGAGTGATTTCTTTCTTTTTAGGCGATTTAGCGCTTTATGCATAATATATTTTTATATTATTCTTTACCTTTAGTCATATAGTACTTATTTTAAATTATTCAAATAAATTATCTTTTAAGTTTTTCATATATTTAATAACATAATATAGCTTTTTGCAACTTACATTTACTATGTATATTTTACAACGGAGAAAACAAAATCTAATATAAGAGTAAAAATAAACAGTTATAACAAAATTTAGGAGTTTGATAATTTTTTGCACCAAATTAATGCAATTAATTTTTTTAATGTTGACTTTAAGTTCTTGAAAAATTATTAAAATAGTTTTTTAAGAGTTCGATAAGTATTATTATATATATTTAGTGAAATACTCTAATTTGAAAAAAATTGTGCTATTTGTAGAAAATTAAAAGTTTATGTGAAACTGAATTTTAAAAAAAAGAAAGCTATTAAACGGCACTATTTTGTTAAAGATTCAACATGAATAAACACAAACTATTTAAAAATTAGGAAAAACAAGAACTGATAAAAGTGAACAATTTATTCCAAAAGCAGTTTCGATTAATTTTTTATGAGCTCTTAAATGATATTTCCTGTGGTGGCGGGATGTTACATTCCAAATGTTCTCTTTTTTCTTCAAGAGTTCAATAAATGTGCTCTCCATTTCGATGCTCCATTTAAAAGTTTCTCCAACGGGAGCTTGTTCAAAATTTTGACTCATCTTTGCTGCAATACAAGTAAAAAAATTTATTAAGAAAGGTGAAGCAAATGTATTTAAGGCAACAGACAATAAGGAACAGTCATTAAAAATTACCAACCAATTAATTCTGTCAGCATATTGTTATGGTATGAGTAAGTTTTTTATTATCAGTAAAAACTGAAATAAATTTTTAATGGTTTTCCATGTTTTTATAATAAGATTAATAGAAAGTGAAATTAAAATTATGTATAATTACAAGGAGTATCAGTTACTTGTCCCATTTTTTCAAATATTTAACCTTAAGAAGAAGACTTCTTTTTTAGATAAATAATTTTAACTTTATCTTTAATTTCAAAAAATAAATTAATCTATTAAATTATGAAAAAAGCAGATATAAAAAGTACCTACATATTTGTATATTTAAAGTTAAGCGTGTGTTAATATTTTTTTATTAAAAATATTACCTTGAAAAAACCTTTTAGGTGCTTTAACGGGTAAAAAAATATTTTCAACTTCCTTCATAATTTATTCAAAACCAGCTTATTAATTATATAAAGCATGCAACTGCATTTGAAAAATAGATCCTTGCAGACTATGCTATTTAAATTTCCATCTAATTTAATTTCATTAAATATTACTTTTTGAAAAAACCCGCTTAAAGTTTTTAATAGCAATATAAAATTACAGATTCAAGTTTCTTTAACTTTATAAATATTAAAAACTTTATCATATAAAGCATGCAAATCTATTTGACAAACTTACGCTACAATATAAATTACATAAAATTAAACGTGAATCAATAAGTTTTAATAAAAAAAAAAATTTTTATTAATAAAACCCACTTAGCATCCCAAGTGGGTTTTTTTCAAGGTGGGCCCACTTGTTGAACCCTGATAGAAAGTGCAAAGTAATTGGGGAAAAAAAACAAATTTTTACTCCGCGAATACTGACAAATATACAGTTTAAAAGTAAAATAATACAAAGAAATTAATTCTGTCAGCATATTGTTTAGGTATGAGTAAGTTTTCAGAAAAGTTTCTTTTTCTAATGCAATTTTTTCCTTTATAAAAAAATATTCAAAATCGCTGAATTCAGTACCAATTCTAGAATAATTGCTGGTGTAATCTTATCGGAACTATAGAAAGAGCAAAGTAATTGGAAAAAAAACTATATTTTAATTCGGCGAATACTAACAAATATACAGTTACGTACGAAAAAGATTAAATGCAATTCATAAAATTTGTTTATCATTTAAAGCAATGTCAAAATATAAAACAAAACTACTTTTATGTACTTGCAAAATTTATTTCAGATTGGCGAATTAGGCGTAGAAAATCATACTTTTAATTCTCGATTAAAAACATAACACATTTATAACATAAACTTCTTTGATGGATAGAAACAGATTTATACTTCTTATAAAATAACTTTAAAATCAATACTCAATTAAACACTCACCTGAATTAGTATATAACAAATTAGATACGCTGCTTCGTTACATAAACTTTGCCGCCATATTGTTTTGACTTGTGCTATCCCATAGCCCCATGTGGTTGCTGCCACCTGATTGGTTGAATTGTGAAGTTGCTTCAACACTTTTGAAGAGATGTGAAAGAGTTGAACAGCAGTTGATCCAACTCGGATAAGTATGGCACGCCTATGTTTTCGGACGGGGTTGTCTTCAGAGTTGAAATTGAGTTGAAGGTTGAATTGAATGAATTTTCGCTATGTGTGATATGGCCTTTAAAAACAATTTTGCATCTCGTATTCCCACGAGTTTTAAATCCAATGGCAGAATTCGTTTTCATGCATTTTTATAATCCAATGTTGCGATTTGTATTCCCGCTTTTGCAATGTCAAACATAAATTTACATAATAGATAATTATATATTTATGTAAATTTATATTTGGGTTAATTATGCGTTTACAAGCTAAGCATTACAATTCTTAATCACGTGCTTTTAAAAATCAAATATCATTATATTAGTCCTATTTAGAAAAATTGTGTTGAATATGAAACAAGTATGGTAGATAAGAGATATCTTGCGCGTAAAATTTTCAGAGTTTTTCTGTTCATGTCACAATCACCCCTAACCTTTTTTTTTTTTTTTTTATTTACTAGTTTTTTATCATTTTATTTTCACTTTCTTCAAAATTAATAAATAAATTTTTTGAAGACCATTAAAAGATTGTTATTAATTATTATTTTATAATTTTTGCATTTATTTAAATTTTTTTTTAATTTTGTCTTTTCTGTTTTTTAAGGAAGAAGAAAAATCTACATTTTCATCCAATTTCACATTTGATGAGGACGATAATGCTCTAAACAGTAAATGGAATGACATTCATAAGTATACCAGGAGGAAACCGAGCACTCTAGAAGAGAAAATTGCTTTAATTAGAGCTGAAAAGAGGCAAAAGCGAGTAAGGATTAAATTTCATGTATATTACATGCATTGATCTGGATATTGTTCCTTTGAAATAGTTTTTTTTTCTTCAGCTAAATATATTTTTCTTTTCCTTATATCATAGTTTCAAAAAGAAGAAGAAGAGACAGAGGAAAATATTGTTGAAAAATCAGCAGAGGTAAATGAGGTTAATGCTGAAGAACTGGATGAAGATGATGTGGAAGCTACTGAAGATTTAGCTATATCTTCTGATGAAAATGAAGAACCCTCAGGTTAATATTAAACTCTCATTTTGTTTTATATATATATATATATATATACTGCGAAAAATCNTATATATATATATTTTAATGTTGTTGAAATCTAGTATGTATAATAAAATGCCAGATGATTTACATGTCAATAGTGTGAGCACACATTAACAAGTTTAGGTGGCCGAGTGGTTAGCGTGTCTGACTGCGAAGCCAATGGCTGTGGGGTCAGATCCCGCTCTTGGCATGGATGTTTTTCTCCCTGTGTTGTCTTCTGATGTGTGAATGTGGCCCACCCTATGATCGGGTATTTGTGGCTGTCTGGCATGGGTAATGTTGCTCGCCTTCGTGAGTTTGGTTCACAGGTGCCCACTGGGTAACGATACAAGAGCAACACTTCCGGCATCTTCTAAAGCAAAGTACAAAGGTTCAGTGCCTGCCTTTATTAAAAAAATTTTTAAAAAGACCCACTTTTGGAATTTTTCTTCCAAGGCTTATATTATTCAACATTATGTTTGTTATATAGTACATTGCTGTTTAACATCCTGATTCTTAATTAACTGTTCTTGATTTATAGAATTACCCTTATTCTCTACTTGTGAAAGAAAAAAGGTACTTGTCTCAAACTGATAATATAAGAATATGAAAAGAAAAGCTGTAAAATCTCTCTTTTCGATTTTCAATAGGTTATTTGTAAAAAATTGAGGTAAGGAAATTAAAAGAATTGAGCAGGGAGCCAGGTTAATAAGTAGTAGAAGAAGCTTGGGAACGGTTGCCAAGGTTTTGACAATTATCGGTTATTTCCAGTTTTAACTGTGGTTTAATCCATCTTGTCAAAAACCCTAAGTTTTAGTGAATAGATTAGATGTTATAAATGAGAAGTATTTATAAATAAAAATATGCATATTACAAGTGGTCAATCGATTATAATCTTGAGTTATTTTAATATTAAATACGTTGTTTTGACCATTACTGTCTGAAACTGAAATTTTTGTGTAGAAAATATTAAATAATTATGAATAAAAATGTGTAAAATTGAAATTTATCTAATCTGTTAATTTTTTTAAAATATTGGAAATAAAAATACAAAAACGATCAGCTTAATATAAAAACACTCAACAAACATTACATATAAAAACAATTTTAATTTACTCCCATTTTAACTCCTCCTTTTCCTGAAGCATGCAGTTTTAAAAAAAGTTCTCTACTTATTAAAACAAAGCTTTAAATTTCATTCCATTGATTAAGTGTCCTTAATTTAAGGAATATGATTCATTTTTATTCGCTAAGAATGTATTTAATTACACAGGCAGGGTAGTCTCGGAACAAGAAAAAATCAAGGAATTTTATTAATTTGCAAAAGTCAAGGAAATATAATCGATTTTAATCAAAGAATCAGGGACCTAAAAGTCCAATATCCTTTCCTAAAAAAGTGATCTTGTAAGAATTTAACCTCTTCAGGAATTGCAGATGGAAATAAAATCACTTTCTCACCCCACACAGTCCACAAGTAAACTTAAAGAGTGTGTATACATAGTAATAAGGTAGTAGTACTTATAATTAATTTAAATTTTATAAATATTTCTGTTTGAATTATGTCCCGATGAGAGAGTATCACAATCCTAAAGAAATTATAAAAACTAATTTTTTATTTTCAACTTTAATCGCATATAAAAATAAGGCCCAAGTGAACCTTTTAACATTTATGCTTCCAGTTTTAAAAATCAGGAAAATTCAGAGTCAGAGGTTTTTTTCTGGCCATCCTGACTGATATAATACTGGTTTATGTTTATATATATTTAAAATAAATATATATAAAATTACTACATGTTTTTTACTTTGATGAATTGAATATTTGTTAAGATTTTAAAAGCAATGCATTTCTTTCTGTTGAGCAATATGTTCATAAATATTAAAAATTTTTAAAAAAAATTCTGCGAATGATATTTTTAAGAAAATTGAAACAATGTACTTACTATTGGTAATAAATGCATTTCTGTAGAATTTCAAATGTCTGACAGTCATGGGACCACATGTATGTCATAAAAGCAATATTTTCAATCAGTGCAATAAATCAATGCATAAGATCTAGTTTTAAGTATTCCCATCTTTGAAATGAACATGAATGAGATTTTTAAATTATTTTTGTTTACTGTCTCTTTAATCCAATATTTTAATTGTTAATTTAGATATTGTTAAAGTCAAGAAGAAGAAAAAGAAAAGGAAGAGTATGTTTGAATCTGACAAGGTTATCGATGTGAGTTTTTTTTTTTATTTATTTATTTATTTATTTTTGAACTATTTTTGTTGTTCTAGAATGATTTGATTGAAAAATTACCTTGCTTAATAGTTGTTTTCATTATTTTAAATGCAGCAAAAAATTTGTTATTTAGATTTGACAATCCAAATAACTTTAATTCTTCTTTTGATGATTAGATTTAAAAACGATTGAAATAAAAAAATTCAATTATCTCAAATTTGTTAAATGTTATGAGTGTAGAGACCATATAATAATTTACTTCTGACAAAAATGTTAGCTTCAGTACTTGTATTTACAATTAAAAAATTCAGTATAATCAATAATATTTATCTTTTTAAGGTTTTGTTGATTATGCTTTTATAAATAGCTTTTATTTAAATATAAAAAATACCCTGTATAACCTTTATAAGTAGTAGTTAAATTAATTATAATTTCAATTTTTTTTTTTACATAATTAAGTAATGTAATTTAAAAAATAGAATAACTCAATATTGAATACATTTAAAATTGTGCATAAATTGTTTTTATGGTGGCTAATATGATCAAGAAAAGAGTTCTTTTTCAGAAACTAATTATTTTATCATGATCATGTAAAAGTCTTTGATAATTAATTTGCATTTTGTTAAAATATGTATGCGTGTATTTCTAATCATTTACATGTCTTATCTCACTTTACATTTCATGTATGTTTGGTTCAATTTGTATAACTCCTTGGTGCTTTTTTCTTATTTTATCCTGTTTATTTTCATTATAGATAGACAGTGAAATCCTAGGGGAAGAAATCAAGTATGATAAGGGTATGACTTTTCAGCAAATGAATTTGTCTAGGCCATTACAGAAGGTATTAGTTCTTACTAACTTGAAAAGTTTGTG
Source organism: Parasteatoda tepidariorum (assembly GCF_043381705.1). NCBI lineage: Eukaryota > Metazoa > Arthropoda > Arachnida > Araneae > Theridiidae > Parasteatoda > Parasteatoda tepidariorum. The sequence continues at coordinate 71,620,365 of NC_092204.1, forward strand.
TTTAAAATAGTCTTGCTTTGTAAAAACTTTTGCTTTTTGTTCAAAGTACTTTGTTTGTTTCATTACCTTTGAAATCAATTTGATTTAGCTCAGTACATTTTAAATTAGTTTTTTTTTTAAATTTATAATGTTAACAATATTTATTACCAGAAAAAAATCAGTTCTGAATATAGTGTATGTTATATTTTAAGTTAGGGGTGCAAAACTTTTTTGAGTGAAGGGCCTCTTGCACAGCTGATTGGCTAACGAAGGGCCGCACATGTATTTAGACATGTTATTGACAAATGTTGTAATGTTTATTTAAACATTAGCTTTCTATTTTTTTATCAAAAAAGAATTAAGAACGTTTTTTTTTAACTTTTTATTTTCTTTAAATAAAAAAAAACTTTTTTTAGACGTTATTATTATAACGCAGTAATTTTTAATAGCATTTCTGTTGACTTAATTCTTTTTTCTTGGCTTTTTCTGGTAATTTGAAAACTGAGATGTTCAGCTTTAAAATTTTCTTTCAAAAATTTAGATTGATTTTTATGTTCTCTGTTTCGCTTTTCGACATTTTCAAAAACATTCTTGATTGGCCTTGTTTTTTAGAGTTAATTTACGAATACGTTTTTCCAGGAAATATTATTCTGAGCATTGAAATTTTAGTTTCAGAGTTGCTATGCTGCTAAAAGATTTTACTATTTGTCCCCAAGTGTACGGCGTTCAGTCGATGTTTTTTTTTTTCCTTCTTTTTTTTGCCGAATATTTGGTTTTTGACCAAATCACAATTCATTACCACATTCGACCAAATCAAAATTCATTGCGGGGGGGGGGGGACGAAGGGAAAATAACTAGGATTTACGATAAAACTGCACCGAAATGCCGTAACAAAAAGTGATAACTGCGCGATTAACTATCACGTGACGTAATAACATCATAGTTAAATAAAGGGATCGTAAAAATCATGTGGAAAAGTATAGAAATATTTGGGAGGATAATTGACTTATATTTATGCTCAACTCAGCACGAATAAAGCGTGTCAAATGCACGATTTAAAATTTGCATGTCGTAATAGAATAATTGGAATTTTTTATAATACGTGGGAACGCATAGCAATAACTGCTGGAAAAAATTGTCAAAAAAAGAAAGAATTGCAAAAAAAAGATAAAAAATTACTTAGATTTAAGATGAAATCGTCACGAATAAAGTTCAAGAAAAAGTGATTATTTAAATGGGCGATCTGAAATTTGCATTGCATTTTCAAAATAACGTTGAAAAGCAGAAATAACTGTTTTAAAAAAATCATTTATATTTACAATAAAATCGGCTTAAAGAAACCGCATACGTACATTTACTAAAAAATCTGTTAAAATTGATTGTGTCAAAACGTGATGACTTAAAAGTGCGATTAAAAAATGCCATTTTTTAAAAAATTTCATTGTGTTTAGAAGCTCTTGCGGGCAGCACTTCAGTAGTCAAAGGGCCGCATTTGGCCCGCAGGTTTTGCACCCCTATTTTAAGTAACAATGTTTTGAAAACACCAATTAATGATACAATTTTTTAAAAAATGATTTTATGATTTTTGATGCTGACCAAAGTTGTTTTACTCCTATTTTCTATTTACATTCGAAAATTGAAGCTCCTTACTGAAAATTAGTAACTGAGAAGTAAAATAAATTCATTTAATAGGTGTGTAAACAAAATTATAATTCTTTTTTATCTCTTCATAATCTAGTGACTTTTCGTTAGAGATGGAAGGAGAGGACTTTGTTAAATTAATTACTGATTTAAAATTATTACTAAAACTTTCTGAAACAATATTAAATTTCAATTGATTATGCTATTATGAAACGTTACGTATTTTTAAGTATATCAATATTTTTTCATATTATGTTTCCTCCTTATCCTGTAACTTGATAATGGTAGTGATCATGTGTTAAAGGTAATACAGTAGAACCTCGTTAATGAGAAATCAGTGGAACTATCATAATTATTTCATGTTAGCCTAATTTTGTTTTGTCCGATACATCATGGAAGCAATTTATTACATATTATTAACACATATTATGTACTACATTAATATATGCAAATAATACCATTGTGAACCAAACAAATTGTAATAAGCTTAAAAGTTTAAACTACTTAATTAAACTAATTTTTTTTTACTATTTTATTTACTTGCTCATCATCTACTTTTGGCAAAGGAGGAAAATAGAAATAGCATTCCTCAGAAGGAATAATTTGGATTTTATTCACATGCTTATTATCTGTGTGTCCTATTTCCTTTCATGTTAAGTGATAATCAGCTTGAAAATTTCATGTTAAACACGTAAAATACAACTATGATTGATTGCTGACTCATGGGACCAAAAAATAAAAAGAATTTTTTTTTCTTTTAGGCTATTACTTCAATGAATTTTTTACATCCCACTCCAATCCAAGCTGCGACAATACCAGTGGCTTTGATGGGAAGAGATATTTATGGTTGTGCAGCAACTGGAACAGGTAAACATTTAGTATAAATTATGATGCTAATTTTTATTAATAATCTGTTTTCTTATATCAATGATAAAAATTAAGTTATTAAAATTATTTGTCATGTTTTTATGGTCATGATTTTAAGATGATAGAACAAAAGTATTGAATCTTTTCAAATTAACAAATAATTTATTTAATAGAAGTCTTAATTAAGTTTATACAATATCTTCTGGGTTTATCTGTATTCGTGTAATAAAGTGGATTTTTTTTGTTTTTGTCAGTGATTTGATATTACTAATTAATACATTACAGTTTTTTGTGTATGATTTACATAATTTATATTTATGCAGAAAGGCATTAAACATATCATTGGTTTTCCTTCCTTCTACAAATAAATTAATTATTAAATTATTGTTTTTTGTAATAATATAAATAATTATTTAGCTAGGTGATTATATTTATATTTAATTATTATTCTATAGTAGTGAAATCAATTATACATGACGCAACAATTATACATCAAGTCAATAATAACTTTAAAAAACATTCATTGTTTCATATCCATTCATTAATTCAATTTATGGAAAAATTATGTTTTTATAAAATGGGTACTTAAAAAAATTGCTTTAAAAAAAATTCCAAAAAATTTCAATCTTTTCAATCCTTATGGAATTCAACAATATTGGGAATTGTATTCTGTACTATTATCATACTGTTTTTTAGTAAATAATTACATAATAACAAAATTCAATTTTCCTTTTTTTTTTTTTTTATAATTGCAAAGTTTTGAGTATAATTGTTAACAATATGAAAGAAATGTGATATAAAAAACGTTTAAATGTTCAATTTTTATGTTGAAAAAAAGAGAAAAAATATTATTCCTTATTTTGTTATTGTAAAGCATAATCTGTTGTATCCTTTGTTTTCATTAAGATTTTGATCATATTGCATTTCTACTTGACAGGAAAAACTGCTGCTTTTATGCTTCCTGTTTTAGAGAGGTTATTATTCAAACCTAAAGACAAACCAGTGACTAGAGTTTTGGTAGTATTGCCTACAAGAGAACTTGCAGTTCAAGTTTATCAAGTTTCAAGGCAATTGGCACAATTCACTAAAATAGAGATTGTGTTGTCTGCCGGTAAGTGAAGTTATCTACCATTCACTTAAAGAAACACAAATATTTGCTTATACAAATATTTAATAGCTAACCTGAAACAGCCATATTGTAGATTTGAAATGTCTCCAAAAAAAATCTCCAACTATCTGATGTATTTGTTTTCCATTTAAACCGCTTTGTAAATTTTGTAAATACTTTTCTATAGGTGGCCTAGAATTGAAAACTCAAGAAGTAGCTCTAAGACGACTGCCCGACATAATAATTGCTACTCCTGGTCGACTGTTAGATCATCTTGAAAACACTCCCACATTTAGTCTTCATAATATTGAAATTTTAATATTGGATGAAGCAGATAGGTAAAATTTTTCTTGCCATCATTATTTGACATCCAACTCTTAATCGCTCTAAAGTTCTTAATTTGTATGTCTTGCATACTTAAACTATTTTGCAAGGCATCCTAGATAACAGTTATTATTTCAGGGCTCCGGATTTCCGGACTTTTCGCTATCAGTGATCCGGAGATTGAAGGTCCAGGCATTTCAAAAAATCATTGATCACAGAAGTTTCCGGAAATCAAATTTTCAAAGGTGGAACTTAAAAACACAGTTTATTTTTAATGGTTTGTAAGGGAGAGCAGAGCACAGTTTGTAAGGGAGAGCCAGAGATATACTTTATAAGCTTATAATCATGATTAATATTCATTTTTTATCCGTAAATAGTTGTTATAATCATAAACTCAAGAAACAAAAGCATATTTGTAAATTTTAATTTCTTCTCTAGGTCATCATAGGTATGTGTAAATGGTATAGATATGTGTAAAATTTTAAAAGTTATTTTAAGTTAACTAAGAAATATTGAGAAAAGGAAAAAAAAAACCTTGTTTAAATTTTTTCTAATTTTTCAATTTAAACTTTTTGTTTTAACTCAAGAAATTTTCCGGAATTTTGACTCACAATCACCCCTGTTATTTTATAAAAGCTGATAGTTAGCAAAATGATTGTGTATTGGGAAAGGAATACTCTATCTGCTTTGATCACAGAGATAGCAATTTTTACGTTCTCAGAGGTGAGTTTCATCAGCATGCATTAGATGGAGTACAGCTTAATTTGAATAAGCTGGAATAAAATTTTATGAATGAAAAAGTATAATCAAAAAAGGTTATTGTGTACATGTTGTTAAGAATGCACCAAGGCAGAAACATTTGTTTTTACATTTTAATACACAATTGCTTCATGAAACAAACTCCAATAGATTTTATGTATTTATTAAAATTGAAATTGTCAGTAATATAAAGTGTTTGTAACCATCTTGAAAATACCATCAATTATGAATGATTTTTTTTAAACATAGATATTTAAAAATTCTTCTATTAATTTTATTTGTAATAAGCATATATCATAAAAATTACTATTACTTGCACATCTACAGAAATTTTATTATTTTAGGATTCTAGATGAATATTTTGCTGAACAAATGAAGGAAATCATAAAACAATGTTCTTATAGCAGACAAACAATGCTGTTTTCTGCCACTCTAAATGATGAGGTATAAGTTTTAAGATAATTGAAGCGATTTATTCTCATGTTTTTAAGAACATAATGTTAATTGAATGTTTTATCTTTGTCAAGGTTAAAGATTTAGCTGCATCTGCTTTAAAGAAACCTGTGAAAATATTTATCAACAGTAACACTGAAGTTGCCATAAATCTTTATCAAGAATTTATTCGTATCAGGCCAAACAGAGAATCCGAAAGGGAAGCTGTTCTAGCTGGTAAATAATTTGAATTTTCAATCATATTTTCAATTATAAAATCAATGATTTGATGTGAGTGCGTGTCATGAAACTTCAGTTTTGACAAAACCAACAGGGATAAAATTTTTATTCACCATTATTTAACACTTGAAAAAAATTTTTAACTGGTGTATAAAGAAGATTTTTATAGTAGTAACTGATATCATAAAATAACTAACTTAATATTTAATCAAAATAGAAAATATATAATGGTCACAGAATGGTCTTAAAATAATAGTGGTAACAAGTTATGGTTTTAGATGTGAGAAGCGGGTGACCACAATTTTTTTGTTCTAAATTAAAGAAAAATGCTGTTGCTTGCTATGAAAACACTTCCACATGAGGCTTGTAAAGGCGCTATTGTCTAAGTGTAAATAGTTTCATTTAAAACTCAACGTTTTAAACAGTTGAAATTACACCCTGGCACTAAATATATGATCACAAATGGTAAGCTGGTGAGTGGAAATTTCCCACTCTGGGCCTGATCATAACTGACACTTTTTTTTGCATATATATTAGATTAGATTTTATAAGGTAATAAATTTTATGTCGGAAAATTTTCTATTTTATTTTAATCTCTACATAAATATCATATATGGAATAGCATTTACCACACACTTTCTTTTTTGTAAATTTTTTTCCAATTCAAAGTCAAAAAGCTATGTATTTACACTTTAGGCTGTTCTGCTTCCCACCATCCAATGATAGTGTTCGGTTAGGATTTTTTCTCTTGTTTAACAAGTTAATTTCCTGTAGTAATACTCTGCAGATGTGTTGATAGCTATTTCAATAAGAAATGTGGTAAAAGGCAAATAATTTCAAGAATTTTTATCAATTTTTATAAACCAAGGGATGTTATCAAATACAGTAGAGAACCAATTAACCGGGATGCTCGGGACCATCGCTATCCCGGATGTCTGAATTTCCCGGTTTTCTGGATCAGCCAAAAGTGCCGTTAATCGATGTTTTATCAAACCCAAATTACAAGGAAAAAGTTTAACATATTTAAAAATAGGGAAAAAACAAAAATATCTCCTAAATTAAAAAAAAAAAAAATGGTAGAAAAATAACATTTAAAAGGATAAAAACAGTTGCAAATTTAGACAAGAAAAACAAGTTTAAAAAATACAAAATTTGCATATTTATTTTTTGATGATAATTAAAATCCCCAAATTAACTAATATAAAACAAAACGAATAATTAAAAATCGCAATTCGCAATTTCATACCTAATTATACTGGGGGGGATGAAAAGAAAACTTATTAATCTAAATAAAAACAACACTTGAAAATTATGGAACGGAAACAAACGATATTTAAAAAAGGCACTAACATAAGTATTAAAACCTCGAAGAGACAGAATATTATAAAATAAACGGAATTAAAAAGAAAAAAAACTTAATGATAAAATTTTTGAATAAAAAGGCCACAGGCCTGCTTTTATTAACAAATAATTATATGCTTAAATTAATAAACAATCTTCTCCTTTTATTTTATTTTTTTATTAAAAGACTATTTTTAATAAAAGCAGATGTGATTGCACCTTTCAAGAAAAACTTTCTAATGATATCGCATTTCTAAGAAATCAGAATTTATTCAACAAAAAAATATTGTTTTGTTAATTGATGTCAAATAGATGAATATAACTAGTGATTAAATAATGCATTATCCGAAATAATAAAACAATTCACCATAATAAATAACAAAACTGTGTAACTGAAGTGGATGATTTAAAATAAATCTCACATTTCACCTTTAAAATCAATTACTCTTAGCCAGATGTTTCAAGTTCCTTAACTCAAACATTCATTGCAATACCTGTGCAATGCATTTTCCCCACCCCCTTGCAAATCAAAGAGAAAAGGAAATCAGCTTGCCACTCCTTTAAGTTTGATTGATGGCAGCTTATCAGAAAAAGAAAATAAACACAGGAGAAAATAAAACGTTTGTCCCTTCCCTGCCCCCTCTGGATCTAATGATCTTCAAGGTCAGGGGAAGAATTGAAGTTCCTCTGGGCAAGTGAGGAGAAGAATTCCCCCCTTTCCCTCTACTCAACTTTAAGGATGAGTCAAATTTCCGCTATTTTTCCTTTTTTTTATAATCCTTATAGTACTTTAAAATAGAGGGAAAGCCAAGCAAAATTCTTCCCGGATTTCTGGTTTCCCGGTTATCTGGATACCGGATAAATGGTTCTCTACTGTATAACAAAAAGCATTTGCAATATATTTTGGTGTTTTTAAAGAGCGAATACAGTATTTTGAAACAATAAAACTTAATCTTGAGTGTGATATCTTCAAAAAAAATGTATTTAATATTTTTTTACTTTTAAACCTTTATAGCTTTGCTTTCTCGAACATTTCAAGATCATGTGATGGTTTTTGTACAAACAAAAAAGCAAGTGCACCGATTGTATATACTGCTTTCGTTGATGGGTATTAAAGCTGCAGAACTGCATGGAAATCTTAATCAACCAGAAAGGTTAGAATCTCTTAGAAAATTTAAAGAGGAAGAAGTTGATGTTTTAGTGGCCACTGATGTAGCTTCTAGAGGTTTAGATATTCCAGGAGTGAAAACTGTAAGTTTTTTTTTTTTTAATTGGGGTTTAATATTTTTAAGTTAATTCTTTATTGCATTTTAATAATTTATTATATTTTAATAATGTGGTTATATAAACTTTATATTTTTTGTGCAATAAGCATTTAAGGTAGTGCTTTATTTATTATTATTATTTTTGTTTTAATAATTGTCTACAGTTTAAACTTTCATAATTAATTATATGAGGCTTTAATAATTACAACTTAAAAAATATTTATGTAGTTAGATACAGGCATGCAGGTTTAGTTGCCTAGGGATATGGCATCAAGCAGGTGGTATGGATGTGTTAGTTTTAAGAACTTGCAAGTGATTATGCTGTGACCTTTGACTTCCTTATGCCCCAATTGTGGTCAGAAAAAAGAAAAAGAAAAAAAGACTTTTCCTCAAAAAAGGACAACAAATGTTGCAGATAAATGACTGAGTTTTGACTTATGAATGTATCTCACAGTTTGTTTTTTCAGTTTAAGCTTAAATATTTAAGTGCTGGAATGAGTAAAAACTTCTTAGGTAAATGATTTATTCTTTAAAAAAAATTGTAGCATTTGACTTTTTAGCATCCATGTTTTTCATTATGACATTGTTTAGTTTTCAGATTAGAAAAAAATTAAATAAAAATTATATTTAGAGGTTATTTAAACAAATGTTGAAACATAATAGGTACAAACAATCAATAAGAATAGGAAAATGAGAATAAATTAAAAATTACTTAACGGTGCAATATTTTTAAAAAGATTATGTAATAAAGAGTTTCTCCACGCTCCTGATCTTTGTTAACTAAAATCTCGACCTGCCCTATGACTATACAAGCTTTTTCTTCAGCTCTTTTATGTGTTTATTTTGTTGTGATGTTTTTTTTTACATAAACAAGACCTTTAGGATAACATTTTTTAAAATTGTGTCATGTTTGCATTAGTATAGATATTATGAATGAATAAGCAAATACATAAACAGTTTTTGCTCTAACTGAATAACATTTGTTTATAATTAGAACTAGTGATTTTTAGATTGATATGTGTTGCAACACATTTGTTATTGATTAATTGCCTGAACATTTATTTTATGTTTTAATACGGATTAACTTTTCCTTTTAAGGTCATTAATTTTACCTTGCCATGTACTTTACAACACTATATCCATCGAGTAGGAAGAACTGCAAGAGCTGGAAAGAGTGGAAGGTGCTGTATAATCTTTCATGATATTAATATAATCTTGATTCCTTTCAAATGTTTTTTTTTCTTCTTTTTTTTAATTATCTTTCAGACTTGTATTTTTCTATTTAAAAGAACAATTTCTAATTAAAAGAACAAAAAAAAATTTCCTTTAGGTCAGTTTCAATGGTTGGCGAGAAAGAACGCAAACTTTTGAAAGAAATAGTGAAGCAAGCTAAAAACCCTGTTAAGCATCGGTTAGTTCCGGCTGGTGAGTAAATTTTAAAATTATGTGTTGCTCTTATGTTTTAAATTATGTGCCCAGATGTCTGTTTTGCTGTAATTTTTTCTTACTGAAGAAAATTTTTTTTTTATTTAAAAACTTAGGAATCCTTTTAATTTTTCCTATATGTATATTAGTTTTGATGTAATAGTCAATACATATAATAAAATAAGATGTATATAGATCTCTGCATATGTCCAGAACGTTTTGGGCATAACGTTTTATTTTGAAGTAACAGCACAAGATAGTAGACACAATGGGCTGTATCTCAAAACCCGATTTATTATTAAGAATTTAATAATAAAATTTTTCATATAGTAACCCATGACATTCAATCTAAGGCAGCCTACAATTTTTATCTTAGGACAATTTTTCATTTTTCGGCCAATAATATAATTTGAAAACCGTAATTTTTCTCTATTCACCCTCCCCCCAAATCCAAAATTCTTCTTCCAGGCTGTTAAAAGTCCAAGGGAGTTCACCTGGCCCTATCCAGTGCTTAAATCTTTGTATGCAATCACTCTCATCTGTTCTGCATTCCTCTCAATATCGTCCAGCCATCTAGCAATTTTTCTTCCTTTTTGCTGTTTTCCTTCTATTGAAAAAAGCTTATTATTCAGGACTCTATTATAGATTATTCAAAATTCTATTATAGATTTTAAAGAAATTAAATTTTACCTGAAACCAGCCTAGTCTTTTGACATGTCCCTGAGCTATCTTTAATGAAAATAAAAAATACATTAAGAGTAAGGAATATGAAAAATTTTTCAACTATGTTCTAACCGTAAATTTTTGAACTAGCTCCTCAAGATTATCGGATTGTAGCCGTTTCCAACCACAACCATCGTGTATGTCTAATACTGTTTTGGTAAGAAAATTTATTTTCAGCACAATATAAAAATTATATTCTGGTTATATAAATTTGTGGTTTAAGTTTATTTTGTAATTTCATGTACCAAGTAACTATGTACTGTACAGAACCCGTTATCGGGAAATCAGAAAATGGGAACGAAACTCGATAAATTTTCCCACCATTTTCTTTTTTTAAAAATAAAGAATTTTTCCTCGTAAGATTTCGTATTCTTATTATTATTCTTTCTTTTTTGAAAGATGTTTACCTTGCCATCATTTTGGAAATAATCATTCTTTTTAAGACTATTTCCAAATATTAATTTTTTTTTAGTTGGGTTTAACAATTATAAAAAAACGGCTTTTTGTAGCGATTCAGAAAACCGGAAAAATCAGTTATCCAGAATAGCGATGGTCCCAATCGTTCCGGATAATCGACTCCCTACTGTAATAATAAATAAGTGCAAATATTAATTTAGATATTTAGATTAATATATCCAATCAAAAAAATAAGTTAACACATTTTTAAACAATTCATATTGCTTTTGAAATTGAATTTTATTACATCCTTCATTTTGATTATTAGAGTTTCATGTTTATGCTGGCTCTCTACATAGTGTTTTTTCGTTTTTGTGAAAAAAATAGTATTCCTGTGTATGAGTTTAGTTAATTAAGAATGGGACTCCAGGCATTTAAATATATCTTCTATTTTTGTGGTCACTTTTTAGATGTCATTGCCAAATATCAAGAAAAAGTGACTTCATTAGAAGAAGATCTTTCTAGAGTGATGAGAGAGGAACGTGAAGATAAAGAAATGAAATCCATCGAAAAAAATGTAAAAAGGGCTGAGAAATTTGTGTCTGGGAAAAATGAGAATGAGTCTAAAAGATCTTGGTTTCAAACACCTGCTGAAAAAAGAAAAGAAAAAAGTATGTTTTTTTTTTTTCTTTTGTCTCTTTCTTATTATTATTCTATTACTTATTATTATTTTATCTTACTATTTCTTTATATATTAACCTTTAAGTTATTATTTAAAAAAAACTTCTCTAAAGAATGATCATTTTATTTTTACACTCCTTTTTACCAGACGTAAACATAATGTTAAGAGATCAACTTAAATGTCTGATTACTTTTGCTTTTAAAAAACAATATTTACTTCTATTATAATCTTTAGTATTGATGATCAAGGGAGAAGAACAGTCTATGTCCATTTTCCAAAAAAAAAAAATGACAATTGGATTGCCTTCTTTCTTTCATCTTCAATTATAATAAATCTTAACTGAATCAAAAGATGTTATGTTTTTCATTAAAATTCATAGTTAATATATAAGTTTATGGTCACTTACACTATTCTTTTTTTATATTAATATTTGCAGTTGCATTAAGGCTTGGCAATCCAAAAAGCAAAAAGAAAAAAGGAGGAGATATACCATCAGTGAGTATAATAAAGTTAGTCTTAGAATTAAGCTTCAACAACTAGTACTAACCTAATTTAATGATTTTTAATTTATCATAAGATTTTATATCTACAATAACAAATATATGTAAAAAAAAAATTCTTTATATTATACATGTACAGAGATGCTCCAGACACGCGAAAGTAAATAAAAGAACAATAAATAACTACAAAAATTTTTTTTAAATATTTGACTATTTTTGCTTGGTTTTTAAAAGGTATAGCATGACCTAAGTACTATAAAGGGGAGAATTATATAACCCTACAAATTATTTAGAATTAGGGGTGGATAAAAATCTACTAAATTGAATTTATTAAACCAAGAATCAAAATTGATAATTTACCACTTTAAAATATATATTTGCTGTTCGGCATCTCTGCATGTAGTTGAATTGTGATGTTTTGAAGATTCCTATACATGTTATAATTTGGCCAAATTTATTAATGTAAATAAATTCAACAATGTTTGTACGTAAATGTTTTCTTAAACCTAAATTTTAAAATGCCACAAAAATATTAGCATAATATCTCGATTAAAATAAGCCTGAAAATCAATAGGAAATATCTGAAACAAATACTTTTACAATGTTGACTACAAAAAAAAATAGTGTGCTATGTTATCTTTCTAACAGTGATTTCCATTTTTACTTTGGAAATTGCAAATGTCAATTAATAATTTTTCATCAAATTTTCTACCAACTGAAATATTTATGGATATACAAACTCTTCGTTAAATAGTTTTATTAAATGTAAATGTACTACAGCATTAATCTGGCTTATTTTCACTGAAAAGCAGCTTCTTAATTAAAGAGGAAATCATTTCTTCTTAGTTTTGTTGCTTGTGTATTTGAAGTTTGTTTGCTGAAGGTTGGTAATAATAAAAACTAACTACTGGCTAGGGCTCAAATATTGTATAGGTACATATTTGTAGTGAAAAATGCTTAATCTCTGAGAAATATGTTGATGCTATATCACTATGCCTCACTAAAAACCATCAAATGTGTGAATCACTTTTCTTACCTGGTTAATAAAACAATTTTTACTTAAAGAAAGAATTAAGTATCAATAATAGCTTAGCCCAAAAATTTTTCTATTTTTTTCTTTTGATGTCCACCTTTTTTTTTTTTTTTTTTTTTTTCATGTGTGAAAATGTTTTTATTTGTTTCAGACTGAAGATCGTATATCTGTGGAACTTCAGAAAGCTGCCCAGTTTCAGGCAAGACAGGCCAAGAGATCCCAAAAGCCCCAAAGGACAAGGGCGATTTCTGAGGATGAACCCAAGCATAGTAAGTGTTTATTAAAGCATTATTTTATATGTTGTGAATGCTGTATTATCTTAAGTGTAAAAAACAGGGGTGACTATATTCCGGGTTACCCCAGAATTCCATGTTTTTCTCATCATTCTTCCGGGTCTAAAAACTAGAAGCGGTGCATGCGATGTTTGTGTGAAGATTGCAGAATTTCACACACGTTGATTGTTTTACGAACTGCTGCGACTAAAAAACTTATAATTCGACAAAATTCTTGAGCTTCTTCTAAATTACGTTAACGAGATGTTTATCTACATTCTTTTGCTAATTACTTGAAGACTTACATTATTCTTTCAGTTTGGCAGACTTTTGCCATTTTGAATATTTAGAACTGCTCTGGAATCTACTTATTATGCCATTCCTATTCACGTCATTTAAAAATTTAATATCACAATTTGTTTTTACGCGTTTAATATCGCGATTCGTATTCACGAATCATCATCAATATCAATTTATACGTTACTTAAAAACTACTCATTGTGCTTTGTATTCACACGATTTAAAATTCATGTACAGTTATTCGTATTTGCGCAATTTAAAAGTTCAATATTGTATTTTTGCATTTTTAATATCCAATATCGCGATTCATATTCACGTAACCTTAAACGCAATATCTCAATTTTAGTAAGAAATGAGTTTTTTCTTGAATTAGTTACTCTAAAGGTGTGGTATTCTGTATTAGTAGGTAATTAATTATAAATGTTAGTTCAAAAAGTAATGTTAAATTTAAAACATGTATGGTATGTTAATTGACATTGATTTTTTGCACGTAAAATTTTCTGAGTTTTTCACTCTGCGACACAATTACCCCTGAAAAAAAAATTTAAATAAAATAGTTAGTTGTGTAAAAATATTAAGCTTTTTAGAATTGTACTTAAAATAAATAAAAATAAAAAAATTCAATTTCTTCTGCAGTTGCCTGAAACTCTAAGCTAAGTTTATTTCATTAATAAAAATTATCTGGACTTAAGTCAGTCTCCTAAATTTTTTTATGTATTGAAACATTTACATATGTAAAGTCATAATATGTCCTTTTTTTAATGTTATTTCTCAGCTGTAGTATGTATGTTTTTCTTTTTTTTATCTTTTATTAATAAAAATATCACAAAAAATTAATAACTTAAAAAAAATTTCTATCTGAAAGATAATTTTTTTTAAACTCATATCAATGTTGCTATTTATGTGCTATTATGCTTTTAAATACAAAAGAAGTGAAAAACAATGCATGTAACTAATCAAAAGCATCATTTCGAAATCCTTATTTACTTTACTTTTGTAAATTTTTCTGCAAAAATAAATTGTTTTTTTTTTTATTAGCAATAGGTAGACTATTATATATTCATTTTCAGGATGTGCATAGTGTATATTTTGTATATTAATGTATATTTGTTTACTAGCATAGTGTATATTTTGAGACGAAAGAGATGAGGTTTTACAGAGATTTTTCCGTGGATTACAGAGATTTTTTTTTTACAGTTTAACATATTTGCTGCCGATTTCATGCTGCTATGTTTGCTAATCTAGTAACTATCGCACTAGACCAAAATCGTCTGTAAGCATGTTAATAATGTAGTAACTCCTAACTTAACTGTCATTCTTCTCTTTTGCACTACAACAACACTAGATAAATATTCATTTAAAGCCTATGCGGCATGTTGCGTGTTGCCGTTATTACTAATGTTATACATACACATGCAGCTAACAATAGTGATTAATCTACATAGGTTTATACATTTTACAAAAGTTTGAAACTTGCAAAAGGACTTTTTTTTATTCTTTTATCTCTCAGGTGTTAATTTCTTGCATTGATATATATATATATTTATAATTGCAGAAAAGCGGAGAATGCAACGCAATTTTGACAAAGAATTAGGTGACACCAGTAGAACTACACTCAAAGGATTTAGATATGAGTAAGTAAATATATATACTATTAAGCCTCATGGAACAAACAGCTCTTTACTGTTCCATATATACTACTAAACCTAATGGGACAAACAACTCTTTACTATTCCACAGTAAAATGGTCGTTAATGGAGGTTGGTTGTTCTTGGGGATTACAGCGATTTTAATTTTTGTCATAGTAATTTTCTTGGTGCGAAAATGCCACTTGTGTTGGAACCAGATTCATGAACAAAATTTATGGTGTCAATAAAAAAGGTTTCTTACTCATATAATAATGTTTAAATACAAATTTACCAATTATGGTAGAACCATTTTAAATTAATACACAATTATGCCTTTTGTTATAGTCGCCATTTAAATTTATATCATAAATATTTTTTAAATTTAAAAGATGAGAAGAGGTTTGTTTGTTTGAGATGCTTAGTTTTTTCTAAAAAAAAAATTTCTAATTTAACTTTCAGCCTTAAAAATAAATTACTAGCAATGTCTTTTCTGCTTTCTGACTGCAACATGAAGTTGTTGATCTTTTCCAGCTATCATCTAAAAGAACTCGCTAAATAAGAGCCTTGCACAAATATTTTGAATACATTTTAATTTACTTATTTGTTTTGTTAGTATTTTTTGTTTTGATATTCTTTCGTGTTTCCTTATTTGAGCTCTTTCCCATTTGGTGCAGAGGTTTGCTCAATTGCTGGAACAGATTTTGGTGGCCTCTCCCAAAGGTTTTCTTCAACACAAAATCTATGGAAGAAATTCCATGATTTCCTTATTGGTCGTACATAGAAATCGCTACTTAGAGGTGGTCTTTCCTAAAAGTTTTATGCTCTGAATTTTGTTTCTTAGTTTTCACGTTAATCATGCCTTTTTTTAAATAGATTCGAATATATATGCAAATATACAAGTGATAGTTCACTTCTTAAAGTTAGTATAGCTGCCGTAAAATGTGTGTTCAAAGTAAATGATAGTGAAATTAATAATGTTCACTAATCCTATTCTGATTTTTTAAGCAAGTAAAGTGAGGCTAGTTGATATAGTTTTTAGTTTTTTTTCTAGTGTACAAATGTGTTTTAGCTAATATGCATGATCAAATTCCTTTCAATATGAAATGTGACGATACTCCTAATATTCAGATAGTAATAAATTGAAAATTAAGTAAAATACTTCAAACATATGAAAGATTATTATAGTATTTATTTTTATAGTTTTCTATAATATTTTTTGTCTGTTTAAATGAACATGCAATGGAGTTCTGAACTTATAGTTTGATGACTAATGCTAACAATTATAAAATTCTTTCTCATTTGTATTAATGTAAAATTGTGGTACTCAAATTGTGTGCTATAAAAATATCTTTTTCAAGGGCCACACATCATGAGAAAATGGAAAAAATGAAGAAAATGAAACTCAAAAAGAAACCAAATAAGAAGTTTAAATCAAAAACTAGGTAATGAAACTTCATTATTACAATTGATTGTTTATTTTTACATGCATAAATATTAATTTTCCATTTAAATATTTATTGTATTTCATTGCAGGTATCGTAGGAAGAAATGAAGTGCAAATATGTCTTTTATGTTTTGAATAAAAGTTTTTATTTATTTAAATCCTGTTGAATTATTTTTATTTAGGATGAAAATGTCTCATCAATAAAATAAAATACATAGAAATTTTTTCTTTGTGACTATAACAAAATATTAGCTCAGAAATGTACTTAAATGAATCTAGTTACTGATATTAAATAATTTTCACTGTAGAAATATTACTAAGTTAAAAGTAAAATACTTACTGTCCTGAGTCCTATTAGTCAAAACTATTTTTTTTTTTTTTTTTTTTTTGCTAATACTGCTAATCCAGGTGTTTTTTGTTTGTTTTTTAAAAAAGAAAAAAATTTTACCATTGATTCCTTTTTTTAATGAATCTTGATAATTTAAACTCATTAGGTATGACATCCATGAAAAGTTTTTTTAATTCTTACTAGAAGTTGACCGCTTTTCTTGATAAACTGTTATTCAATTAAAATCTTTCCATATTCTCTGTACTGTTTACTTTTATCAATACTATCATCTCTCTCCTTTTTATCAATAGTTAATAATGTTTTAAGTGTGTGGCGTTTTATTGATCCTTCTTTCTTATCTAATGCTTATTCTCTGTAGTGTTCATTAGAATTATCTGCAATGGGTTTTTTTTTTCAAATGCGGGTCATGGTTTACATTAGGGGTGCACAACCTGCGGCCCTTCGACTACTGAAGTGCGGCCCGCGAGAGCTTCTAAACACAATAAAATGTTTTTTTAAAAAATGGCAATTTTTAATCGCACTTTTAAGTCATCACGCTTTGACGCAATCAATTTTAACAGATTCTTTAGTAAACGTTCGTTTAACGCGCTTTCTTGAAGCCGAATTTATCGTAAATATAAATTTTTTTTTTTTAAATAGTTATTTCCGCTTTTCTACGTGATTTTGAAAATTCAGAATTTTTATTACGACGCGAGTTTCAGATCGCAAATTTAAATAATCACTTTTTGTGCACTTTATTTGTGACGATTTCATCTTAAATCTAAGTGATTTTTTATCTTTTTTTTTTTTTTGCAATTCTTTCTTTTTTTTTAAATTTTTCTCGGCAGTTATTGCTATGCGTTCCCACGTATTATAGAAAATTCCAATTATTCTGTTACGACATGCAAATTTTAAATCATGCATTTGACGCGCTTTATTCATGCTGAGTTCAGCATAAATATATTTTTTCCTAATTATTTATATGATTTTCCTCGTGATTTTGACGATCCCGTTATTTAACTATGATGTTATTACGACACGTGATTGTTAATCACGCAATTAAATAATCACTTTTTGATACGATATTACAGTACAGTTTAATCGTTAATCCTAGTTATTTTTCCTTCGTTTTTATTTCTGCAACGAATATGATTTGGTCGAATGTGGTAATGAATTGTGATTTGATCAAAAACCAAATATTCGGCAAAAAAAAGAATAAAAAATCTATTGAACGCCGTACACTTGGGGCCAAATAGCAAAATCTTTCAGCAGTATAGCAACACTGAAACTAAAATTTCAATGCTCAGAATAATATTTCCTGGAAAAACGTATTCATAAATTAACTCTAAAAAATAAGGCCAATCAAGAACGTTTTTGAAAATGCCGAAAAGCGAAACAGAGAACATAAAAATCAATCTTAATTTTTGAAAATTTTTTTTAAAGCTGAACATCTCAGTTTTTCAATTACCAGAAAAAGTCAAGAAAAAAGAATTAAGTTAACAGAAATGCTATTAAAAATTACTGCGTTATAATGAAAACATCTAAAAAAAGTTTTATTTAAAGAAAATAAAAAGATAGAAAAAATGTTCTTAATTTTTTAAGTGAAAATCTCAATTTAAACTTTTCTCATTGCCATAATTTTAGAAGAAAAAAACCTATAAATTTTCTTCAATTAAAATGTTTAATTTGAATTTATATTACTTAATTACAACTAAACTTTTTCCTACTTTCATTCTGTGGGCATTGCATTTTTTTTTAATTTATTAGAATTTAATTCTAAAATGAGTTTTCATATTGCATGATATGATAAAAGAAAAATATTTCTTTTCTTCAATGCTTATTTATTTTGATAAATCTATTGTTCATATAATAAAAATAGCAATTTTTTTTTTTTGGTAAAAAAAAAAAAAGTATCAAGTTTTTTTATTTTTGAATGAATTCTAATAATGGAACACTACTAAGTTATTGATATTACTAAGTGTTTATTGATAAAAAAAATTGAACGCTAATGTTTAAATAAACATTATTACATTTGTCATTAACATGTCTAAATACATGTGCGGCCCTTTGTTAGCCAACCTGCTGTGCAAGTGGCCCTTCACTCAAAAAGGTTGTGCACCCCTAGTTTACATATTCTTTTTATCAATTATCAAATGCACAGGACTGCATGAAGTCAAGTATGGAACTTAACTGTTAAATAACTACTCAAATTTTGAACTTAATTTGCTAATTTTTTTTTCTGCTGTAAATTCAAATATTCCCTTTTGTGTTCTTTCGACCTTGCTTTAACTCAAATTTTCTTTGTGATAGACCTGTTCAATGTCTTTCCTTGGGTCGCATTCATTTCATCGACAATCACTTCATCGACACCACTTCATCGACTAGGTCATTTCGTCGACAGGCCGTTTCCTCGACAGGGTTGTTTCCTCGACAAGTTATTTCGTCGACAAGTCGTTTCGTCGACAGGGTCTTTTCATTGACAGGATCATTTCGTCGATAAGTCATTTAGTCGACAGGATCATTTCATCGACAAGTCATTTCGTCGACAGTGTCATTTTGTCGATATGATCGTTTCATCGACAGGGTCATTTTATCGACAAATCATTTCGTTGACAAGTCATTTCGTCGACATGGTAGTTTTGTCGACAGGGTCATTTTGTTGACAGGGTCATTTCGTCGACAGGCCGTTTCGTCAACAGGTCATTTCGTCGACATGATCGTTTCCTCGGCAGGGTCATTTCATCGACTAATCATTTCGTCGACAGGGTTATTTTGTCGACAGGGTCATTTCTTTGACAAGTCATTTCGTCGACAGGGTCATTTTGTCATCAGGGGTCATTTCGTCGACAATATTAAGAGAAGATTATTTTGTAGGCAAAGTCAAGCGTAATTTTGAAACTAGTCTTATGATTTCTTTTACAATAGACGTTATGCCCCTTGCACTTTTTTGTAATTTAGTATATTTCTGATGAAATTTTTTAAGCCTAGCCTGATGCAAAATCTTAATAGTATGTTGAAGTTGTCGGAAAAAAGC
This sequence comes from Parasteatoda tepidariorum, assembly GCF_043381705.1. NCBI lineage: Eukaryota > Metazoa > Arthropoda > Arachnida > Araneae > Theridiidae > Parasteatoda > Parasteatoda tepidariorum. The sequence goes on from NC_092204.1 coordinate 71,640,086, forward strand.
ATTTCATTTGAAAATTGCCTACTCCTCTAATCATATCACGTTGCAAAAACGAAACATTAATTGTATTTTACTGTATATTTGTA
>NC_092204.1:71640214-71640905 GCF_043381705.1 Parasteatoda tepidariorum
GAAGTATTTATTCAACAACCTAAGGTGTGTCATTTTACACTTCAGGTTATTATAAATCAACCTCAGGTGTATGTTGTTCGACCTCAGGTAATTATTTTTCAACCTCAGGTATCTAATTTTATGCTTGTAGAGGTATATATTTTTCAACCTGAGGCATGTCATTTTACTCTTCAGGTTATTTCAAATCTACCTCAGGTGTAATTTTTGATAGTTGGAAAGGTGATTTTTTACTAACGTAAGGTGTATTATTTTTCACCTCAAACATGGGCGCCCATAGGGGAGGGCCGAAGGGGCCCAGGCCCCCCCCTAGATCCCCAGATTTTCACTAGAGCCCAATCGAAATAGGACAAAATGAAATTTTGGCATTTCTGAAAAAAAATGAACATAAAGCCTTTCGAATCAAAGTCCTTTTCAAGTCAACAAAATTCAAATTTTCTAAAGCAATTCAAGATCATGTTTGCTTTTGTTATCACTTGCTTGAAGGGCGCGCGGAGGGGTCGANTCGATCTCTCTCTTTTCTGCGGCATTGAATTACTGCAAATAGGCATCAAATGATACCGGTGATTAGAGCTGTCATTCATCCCGGCCTACTCAAGAAGAGCCCAGAGCCTACGGGGGATTCTTGGACATTGGGCAAGCTCAGAAGTGCAAATCGTTGAGTCCCAGTGGCGTGCCAGCCGTGGGGGGGGGG
>NC_092204.1:71641405-71658757 GCF_043381705.1 Parasteatoda tepidariorum
AATAGTTTCAGAATTACGCATGACACTATGATTTGTCGACGAATGACTTGTCGACGAAATGACTTGTCGATCGAAATGACTTGTCGACGAAATGATCCTGTCGACGAAATGACCCTGTAAATGAAAAGACCCTGTCAACGAAATGACTTGTCTACGAAATGACCCTGTCGACGAAATGACCTTGTCGACGAAACGATTCTGTCAACGAAAAGACCCTGTCGACGAAATGACCCTGTCGACGAAACAACCCTGTCGAGGAAACGGCCTGTCGACGAAATGGCCTGTCGATGAAGTGATTGTCGATGAAATGAACCAGACCCATATATACAGGGTGCGTTCTGAAAGTAATGTGCATTTTCTGGGGAAAATACATTTATTGATCCTATGTGTACAAATGGTTAAAATTCTTCAAAATTGTTCCCTTGTGCATCAATACACTTGCGGAGACGATTCTGCCACGCCTGGAAGGCACCCAGGAATGCCTCTCAGGAACCTTATAACATGAGCTTGGATGTTCTCCCCAGACTCCCAGTGCCTTCCCTTCAGCTCTCTTTTCAGTCGAAGGAACAAAAAAAAAGTCACACGGCACCAAGTCAGGGCAATAGGGAGGCTGGAGCACCAATGGGGTCTTACTTTGGGTCAGGTAGTTTTTGCTCCTTCTGCACAAGCTTCGCACAGACCTTTCTCATTCGCAAATCCTCCGTCACAATCCCATGTACCGCACATTTTGACAAGTTCAGGGTGTTGGTGATTGCCTGAATGCTTAACCGACGGTCTGACTTCAAAACTTCACGCTGGACATTTTCATCTGTTCGGGATGTTGGTGACCTTCTCCCGACCCTCCTAAAGGCCTTGTGCCACCTTCCACACTGAGATCTTGAAATGCATTTCACCTTAAAGGCGTCTTAAAGCATGTGACGAGTTTCCGTCGCATTCTTTCCAAACCGCACACAAAACTTTATCGCTTCCCAGCAAACACTCCATCACGCTGTGACTCGATCGAAAAAAAGACTTTGCGCAAAGACACGTCTTACCGCTCCTACTACTCGGAGCGACCTGAGACCAGGCCTATTTGGAAGGACAAATCCCCCACCACATTTTTAGACCAATCTAAATGCGCTGCGATTGATAGTTGCGTCACAATAAAATCATGCGCATTACTTTCAGAACGCACCCTGTATATTGGCCCTTTCTTTAATATTTAAGTACTTACTTATAAAAATTTAGAATTTGTCATTCTAGAAATAATTAAGATTTGCTGATAAGAAAAATTCCAAATTTCTTCTAATGTTATACTATAGTTTATTTAACCATTAGCAGACCTGCCAAGTCTCCTGCTTTTGCCTCAAATCTTCACCCTCAGGGTGTTTTCTCCTGCTTTTTTCTATTTAGTGCACGATAGAGGAAAAAAAAATCAATTTGTGCAATTTCCTTCACAACTTGTGCTTCAGATCATGCTGGCATTTATTTAGAAAAATTTTCCCCGATAGCAACATCACTCAAAATTACGGTGTGCACGAACCAAAACAACAATAACCGGTGAAATAGCAAAATCAGAGAGGAAATATATCTGGGATACCATTAGGCAAAATGTTTTTTTTTCTCTTTCTATAGATGGCAGTTTTTTTAAATAATGCTAAATCAGCAACATCTGCAGTTTTAAAACAGTAGCAGTTTAAAAAAAAAAATATGAAGTACATTTATAAAGTATTGTATTCATTATTGACATTTTGTTAATTTTGAACTTCTTCCTAAATTTTAAAAAATCAAAAGATGTATTTTAATATAATTCTATAGAACCTTATATTTTATTGTAAGAACACATATCTTTATTAGTCAGTGTCAGAATCTTATTGTGGTCTATTTTATGTAATGTAAATAATATATTTTGAAATAAACTTCCTGTAGGAAATGTGAATCAGGCTTAATTTTCAATATTGCGCTATGTCTTGATACAGAGTCTCCTACTTTTTTATTTTCTAAGGTTGGCAGGTCTGCATTAGCACAAAAAAGTTTTAATTTTTGTTATTTTTATTTAATAAATTACTAAAAAAATAAGTGCTGCAACTTTTAGGTTAATAGATGATTTTAATGTGTTTAGATCATCATATTTATACTTTAAATTATTATGTTTAGATCATAAAATTTATACTTAAATATTTAATATTAATTGGAATATTAAAACAGAATTTAAAACAAGACACAATTTAGTAAAAAACTATGAGAAATTTTATTTTCTACAAAATGTTCAATTGATTACAAACCTCAATAAAGGGTGCCCTACAACAGGATCTACTTGCTGACACAGCAGTATTCCAAACAAAAAGATAAATATTAAAAATAATCAGCAGTAGTTTAAATTCAATATGTGATGCATATGTCATTTGTAAATTACTACTGCTCTCAATATGTCCAATATAGATTTCCTAAAATTTATTAACACTTGTCTTTAAAATTTAAAGATGCAACATTTGAATATTTTAAACTTAAAGGAGATTTCTAAACAAAACTTAATGATTAAATTTAAAAAAGAACAAGACATATAAAAACTTAAAACTACCAACCTACAGCCTGTTACAATTTAAATTTTTTAGTAAATAACTAACGTCCAATGATCTGAAGCAGATTAATAACTTCATGATAAAATATATGCAAATATTGGAAGGATTGTGTCCAATTTGCTCAGCTGCTGTGCAAAGAGAGGAGACATACTAAAAAAGGTTCCCTTATAGGCGAGCTGTAGGTTGGGCAACAAGTCAATCTTGGCAGACAGACAGGGCTTCCTCACGTTCTTGAAGGAGTTCGTCTCCAGTGAGTTTCATTTTGGATTGAGAAAACTCGGTGATCTGGAGTCCCTGGACTATTTGCCATTGGCGGTTGGCAATTGTGACCGGAAAGCTGTAAATTACACCAGGTGGTGTACCATAAGAACCGTCAGAAATGACACCCATCGAAACATATTTACCCTTTCAAAAGAAAGATACAACAAATAAGTGCATTAAATTGAAAAAGACATATATATATAAATCTTAAGTAAATGAACCACATTGGATTAATAAGTTGAAATTTCTGATAATAATTTGAACCAAAATCTTTTTAGAAAACAGATGAACTCGAAACTGTACAAAGCGAGAAGTACAAATAAAAATAGCTGTAGGATATGAGATCATAATTTACGTTACTGAGTGATTCCTGGTACAATTGCAGGTTGAGTTCACAAAAAAATAGCTTAAAAACGGAAAAAGCCTTATGAAACCTGTTTATGAATGCAAATATGGCATAAATAATTCCATATCTCAGTCTGTTAGGTCGTCTGTGTAAATGTACAAAAGAAATCAGTGGCTATCATATTTTTTAATGTGATTTACTTTCGAGTTATGTGACATACATTTGAGATGCAAACAAACTTTTTGTAGTTCTTATTTTAAATCAATGTGATGCCAGGAACAGTGTGCTTTTTAGATATTTTCACACACTGAATGTGGTATGTGACCATGTTTTAACGTAGTTTTTATGTTTTCTATTACCCCTAAAATATGCTCTTCAATTTTTATAGAGCACTGAATTATAGGATATTAAATACTAAAAACTTTATTTTAATAGCTTCTCTGTAATGTGATAAAAGTTTAAATAAAACTTCAGATAGATATTTTATGCAGATATCTTGTGCACTCATAAATTTCTCTACTAATATTGCTATGCTTAAATGCATTATTCATGGGAGCTACTTTTCAGTCCTCCTGACTGATATCAGTCTTGGGAAAAAGTCAGTGGTCTAAATTTGGTCCTCCAATTTAAATCTATTTTCAATTTGTTTTTTAAATTAATTATTCAAAAACTTTTTTTTCTTAAAAACTGTAATAAATATTTTCTGTTAAAAATAAAAAAATACTCTTTTTTTATAATTATTGCTGTATTCTCGTTCTGACGTTTTGAAATGCTAGAGAAAGTTAAATTAAGATTGCTTTTTTTAATTAAATTTATAGAGCTAAGATAAAAAAAAATTTAATAATTGAAGAGAAAAATAAGTAGAGATATGAACGGCTCAAAAGTATTTATTCAGTGATTATTGTAAAATGATATAGCAAGTTAACAGTTACAATTAATTTGTTTGCTGTAAAAATACACTTATAACATGAAGAAAAATAAATATTTTCTAGTTAAGAAAAAATAAACAGGTCATTGATATAATATAAGGGCATTCTTGAGGAAAAGTACATTTTGCAGTCAGTGAGCTATTAATTTCTGAAAATTCTTCTAAAACAGATTCAATAAAGATTTTTGTTTCTATCTCTTTCATTAATTTTAAGAAACCATTGCCAGAATTTTTTGAAAGCACCTACTATAAATATAATACATAGTTACCTGAGGAGTACCACAGAACCAATCCCTCATGTGATCACAAGCAGCTTTAGCAGCAGACATGGCACTTGATAATTTTCTTGCAGCGATCACTGCAGCTCCTCTCTTTTGAACAGTCTAAAAGGGCAACCATAAAATTATTCATATTACCAATTTTTGTAACACATAATCTTTATAGTTACTACGATAGATAAACATCTTGCAATATGGACAGAAAAAAAGTATTTAATTTGCATTGTGAATAGGAATGCAAATAAGAAAAATTTCATCTTTCAACACAACTCAGATTACAATGAATGTTTACATTTACAACTAAAAATCGGGATGTGAATAGGAGATAATTAACCATGTCCTAAAGCACAACTATTATTTCTGGCAAAAATATTTTCTATTAGCAGAAAAAAATCTATTATAGTATAAACAACATACTAGATTAATTAATTTTAAAATGTAATGAAATGCAATTTAAATTGTTTTAAAATACAAAATACTTTTAGAGCTGGGAAATCAAACACAAAAGAAGAAAGAGGTAGTTTAAGAAATATTCTGAAAAGTAATTTAAAATGAAACTTAACAAAATTATTATTTTAATTCATTATTTTACGCGACAGTTGCTTTAAGAACTAATCTTTAGACAACTTAGGAGACTTAAATAAAATTAAAAACTTTAGGTGAACATGAAATCTCAACTAAAAAGCTTGTGGCAAACAATTATAATTAACGAATACTAGTTTTTGATGAAACTTGTTCAAAAATTACCTCCTTTTTAAAAAATATTTCAATTTTTATAAAACTCTCTCTACATTGATTATTATAAAAACTAGCATGCTTGAAAATCAACTGCAATGACATAATTGCAAGGAAAATGTGACTTTGCAAAGTAGAGAAAGATCAACCCACGAGTTAGAATTAGGGAATTTTGCCCATATTTTTTTAATTAGTGATACAAAAGAATTTTCCACAATGGTGACAAATTTTCCACAAAGCTGCATATCTAAATTATATACATATCTCCAATTTAGTTTCAAACTTTTTGAAGAACATTTCTTTTAAACTTTAAGAAAGGATTAAAATATATTGCTTAATCATTTTACAAAAGCTTACATTTTATATTTGTCATTAAATGTTATAAAAAACCACTTCATGTTTGAGACTCAATAAAGTTTATATCATTGCTCTGCAAGTAGGGAAAAAAATCTTTAATTTCAATGTACTGATACTTAATTTCTGACTTATTTTCTCAGAAATCTACAGCTTCCAAAGAGTTATTGGATAAATTTTGTCAATGCAATAGTTAGTCTTAAATGATAGAGGTATTTGCTACATAACATGAATTGTAAGCTATTGACAACAAAAGGTGTTTCAAAAATTATATTAACATTTTCAGTCTCATACAACAAATGTATTCATTATATAATAAATGGATGATACTAATAAAAACTACACTTAAAATAATAGTTTTCAAATGCAACAAAAACAATATAAATATTCAAATAACAAGCAAAAAGAAACTTACAGAGATGAAGTTTCCTTGCAAGAAGGCATCATCTTTAACAGCATCTGGGACACCAGTGACTGACCCATTAACATTAACAACAGCATTAGACACATCAGGATATTGAGTTGAAGAATGATTACCCCAAATAATCACATTGGAGACATTGCTAATATTGACTTTGAGCAAGTTAGCAATCTGAAAAGATATTTATTTTTTAGTCACAAAGAGTGTATTGTAAACAAATACAAAGTAACCATTAAAGAGTAAAGAGAAATAAAAATTTAGTATTTATAAATTGATATTTGTGAGCAATCAATAAACCAACTAGAACATAAAAATATATAGATATTAAAATAAACAGGGCTGACTATTTTCAGCTGCAACGAGTCAGACCACATTTTCTAGATAGTAAGAAGTAAAATTTGTGACTTCAAGAAAAAACAGCAAGTTGATATCTAGTATCATTTTGGTGGAAATAATTATTTTATACTCTTTGATAGCCTAAATCAGAACTCCTAAAACAGAGCAACCTAGGAAATTAAATGTATCCCAATGTACATTAGGTCCATCTTTTTCTCTCCTAGCATTAAAAAACCACAAAGCAGTAAACCTTTTTCATCAACTCCTTTACACAGAGAACAGAAGCAATTTCTTAACCCTTGCTAACACTGTTAATCTTGCGGACACTGTTAAAATGTAGTAGAGCCATGTAAAGAACTGAGGTTCGAACACCAGTGGCAACTTAAAGCCCACCCAGTCTCAGAACAAAGACTACCAGCTTGTCTGAGAAGTAAGAGCAGCTAGGGCACAATGCTGACTACATTGCAAAAATCATGTGATTGGTCACAAAATTGGGGTGCCTTACTTAAAGAATCTACTTAGGGGAAGAAGCCTAGCTTTCATTGATTTAATGTAAGCTAGTGCCCCAAGGTTAGGTGTGGTCCCTGTGCATAAAGGAAAAAACAACATTTAGGGGCACAACAGCATAGGTTCTATAAACAGGTTTGCACTCGCTTCTCCTCCTAACCAATACAAGGAATGGGGCGAAGAAGAAAATTTCTCTTTATTTTTATTGTTTCGTTCTGTATTTTTACACTATTAATAAAGAGTATGTGCCATTAATTAAGATTTTGCTTTGAAAATACATTCATATCATCCATAAATCTGCTAACACATTTTGGTATAGAAAGAAAGAATAAAATGGCGGGAAGCAGTGTACCCAAACATTCATGTAGAGTTATCTAACAACCAGTTCACAGGTGTTGTCACTTTGCTTCTAATGTGCATGGCAGAAACTTAGTGCAAATGATGTTCTGCTAAGTCTGAGTATGTTGCTCACGCTGTAAGTAGTTTTTCAATATAGTGTACAGTACCGAGCAGTTCTCTTTAGTTACATATTCGAAGAGCTGGACTTCCTCTTTCTCCATTCTTTGCCTTAACCTCTATGGCTCACAACAGATTTCTTTACTTTTTTTATTAAAGTGAAAGACTGTAAATGGTGAATTTGTAAAAGACATTTTTAATTAAAGGCATATCTTTCGGTGGTTTTACGAAGTATATTAAAAAAAAAGGATAGTCCTTTACTTCAATCTCATAAAGACTAGGGTCTATCATACGAAAATACTTATATGTTTTTACCTTTTATGAATGTAAAATTCTATTACACCCTTTATACAGAAGTCAAATAATAATAGAATATACTCATACTTGAGAAGTAGCTCTATTTTGATCCAATCTTGTCATGGCTGTAAAATTTTCTTTTGGTATGGATGGGGCATATTTGCTACAGATTAAAGCATTTGTATTAGCAGGATTTCCAACAACTAGGACCTGCAATTAAAAGAAAGAATACTCTTCAGTAAAATTAAATCATAATATTCTGATGGATGTATGTTCATACTAAATGAGCATCTCATGTTAACTGAGTTTAAGTTAATATAATTATATTAAAAAAACACAACACTTGTTAACTGCATTGAAAATTAATATGAAATGCACAACACTTTGCAGATCCTTGATTAACCAGGGCTTAACCCCAATAGAAAGTGAGAGTGAAGGAAAAAAATTCATGTTAGACTGAATAATACTAGAGGAAATCTTAGATGACTTGTGAAAGTAAAGACTGTTCTGAAAATGTTGGCAAAGCAACAAAGGATTAATAAAAATTTGAAATTGAAGTGCTACATAATTTTTAAGTGCTATTGATATTGTGTTACATGTTGTTTTCACCATTGGCTCAGAAAAAACAAAAATTTTGAATGAGGTACTAACAAAAATAACTGTTTAATTACTCTATGCAAAAAGATTAAAGCATACCTGTTGATAAAGTTATACAGAAAAATTTATCAAAGAATAAAATTAAAACAAAAGCTGACTTGTATCATTCATTTTTCACACAAAAAAATAATTATATTGGGATAGAAGTATAAGTGAATCTAATTATAACATTCAAATTTATATTCATTAATGTTTTCCAAAATATATCATTTGTGTCCAATTGTGTAAAAATTTAACTTAATTTATAATTTTTTTGAACTTGTCATAAATTTGCGAAATTTGCTTATCAATGATTCCAGAGTCCACTATATTATCAGTCATCCTTAGTACTTAAAAGTATTAGATGAAAGAAAGCATGTAAAAAATAATCACTAAACAATGAATATAAAATATATTAATTACATAATACATCACTCTGAAATTTTCAAGCAAATTTAATCTCATACTTTACCTTTACATCTTTCTTGGCAAATTGATCCAATGCTTTTCCTTGGCTTTTAAAAATTTTTACATTTGCAGCTAACAGATCTTTACGCTCCATTCCTTCACGTCGTGGCATGGCCCCAACCAGAAAAGCTGAATCTATGTCGGTGAATGCTGTCTTCTCATCTGCTGTAGCAATGATTTCTAAATAAAAGGAAAAAAAACTGTGATATATTATACATAATTTTAGTATAATAAACAATAAAATACACATTATATTGCATATCTTAAACCATCAATGCTTGGACAAGATATTTTATAACCTGGAAACTGTTGCAAATCTTTTATTCTCAATATTTCTAGCAATTGAACTATAAACTGACCTGAACTAGTCAAAAACAAATAATTAAAAATGTCATTGTTCTACATGCCTTTATTACTTTTTTTTAAAAAAAATACATAACAATTTATGAAACAAAATAAATTTAACAAATACAATATTTAAATTTTTAAATTAGTAAAAATTGCAATTGAAGCTTTAAGTGAATCTGAAATTTATCATGTTTTAATAAACAAATTAAACGTTGCATATTTACCATAATAGATCCCTACATTTAATATTAAAAATGTAATGAAAAAAGTCATAAAAGTGAAATTAGTTAAAAAAAATTATGAGTAATATTCACAATTAGAATTAAATATGCTATTTTGCAAAAACAAAAAAAAAATACAAAATTAAAATTTTATTTTTTTACACTCAAATGACCTAATAATTATTTATCAGAGTCAGATTTTAGAAGTATTAGTTGGGTTTTTTTCTGGAATTTGAAGTCCTAACTAGACAAATAAAAAAAATTAAAAAAAAGCAGAAAGAAAAGGAAAAAAAAAGCCTTGTAATAGGAATGAGCATGCATAACACTTGAAGCTTAGAAAACGCATGGAACAGTTAAATTGCTGTTCCTTATTTCAAACTTAATAAATGTCATTCACATTATAATCTAAATTAAAATAAATAAAAACTCAAATTAAAAATCTCTCATAAAGTAAATAAAAAACATTCAATTAATTACAAAGCCTTTTATATTTTTAAGCAGGATTTCTTTGATGGTTTTATTATAAATGATTAAACAGTTTTCCAAACAAATGAAATGTAGCACATTAAATTTAAACCACATAAATATAAACAAATAAAACTAATTTAATGGGTTTAACACACAATTAAACAAACATATGTGAATATGCATTTGAGTAGATATGCAAGTAAAAGTTACTGAATTTCTCTCCTGATTACCATGATTCTATTTCTTAAAACGCAGTCTGATTTAAATTAAAATTCTGAGATAATAGAAAACATTAACAGAATTTATCATATAATATTCAGAAATTTAAGTAATTGCTTTATGAGACTAATATAGAAATGAAGATATATAGAATATATACATATGAACAAAAAGAATGTTGTCCTTTTTACTTCTCTGTACTGGTTTTCTTATCACATCATGCTTTAAAGAATTTATCTTTAATCATGTTTCTAGCCTTAACAAGAACTCATAATTTTTATTTCTCATTCTTAGTCAATTTGTATTCTTTTATTTAACCCTTAGTAAAATTTCTAAAAAAATTTCTTCCTTTTGCACTATATTTTAAAAAATAACCAATTCAGTGGTTTCTCCTCGCAGGAAAGTCCATGCAATATATTAAGATAATATAAGCCGATTAATATATTATATAAATATTTATATTGTTTAAAAAATATATTAATGAACTTAAGAAAAAGCGTACATAAATGTCTCCACAATCCTTTCATTTTAAGATCTTTTATGATTTGTTTGTTTTTTAATTATAATAATGAAACACTAAGGATAATAAATTGGGAAAACTCTAAAAATACCTAAAAAGTTTTTATTGTTTCCTTGAAACTTTACATGCTTTATTTGGTAGAAACCCAAAAAGAATAAAGCATAAAATGCAATTGAAAAATATTAATACCTCTTAGCAATGGGAAAGCGCAATCATTTAATTCCATAACAACACCCTCCAATACACCCATCATTGGAGCAATATCAAGCAGGTGCAAGGAAATAGGCTGAAAGAAAACATACAAATTAAAGATTTTATATTCATTAAAATACACACTATTAAAAATGAAAGACAAGCATAATATGGAAAAATAATTTAGTTTTTTTCTTCTCGCAAATCTAACAATAGATAATGCTACTTTTTGCTTCCTTGATATATACCAATAGAGTGGCTGATTTATCATAGAGCCTAACAGGCCCGAGCCTAAAGCTCTCACATTTGCGTAGACTGGGGGTGCTAAAAGAATCATCTAAAAGAATTATAAGTTACCGAAAATTGCAACAAATATATAAGCTTAAAGTTACAAACATGCCATATGTTACTTACGCCATATATATTCTGAAAGTACTTTGCAATTTATTTTATAACCAGTGATGAAGAGCCACGTAGAATTCTGAATTTATGACTATCATTGTTCAACTCCATAGCCTTGTAACTTTGATCTCAACTCAGAAGACAAGAGAACTTCTGGATAAAGCATATAACAAACTAGCTTTCATAAGGGACTTTTTGATAGAACTAAATCGCATTTGCGTTGCATGAAGGGGGAAACCACCCACAAAATCAGAAAGTAAAAGGACTCTAATCCATGATCTGTCTATCTTTGATAATATTTTATATCAGCACTGTGGTCGGTACAAGTTGAGAGCAGAATTTGTATCATCCAGCAATTGCTGGGAATCAAACCTGGGGCACCTCATTGGAAGGCTAACGCTTCGTCTCCTGAGTCGCATAGACTCAAAGCACTTTGCGAACAACATATAATTTTATTTAAAGTTATGACTAGTGAGGGAAGGTTTAGGCCTACAGTTTTTTATTACTAAATCAGACCCTCTGCAAATACTAGTAGTACATTGAAAATAGCAACAAAATTCAATGGAAATGTTCACTTAAAACTATAAATGCATATTAATCAATAAATATTCGAAAAGTTGGCATGGCAAACGATGTTGAATGGTAAATTAACAATAAAAATGAAATGCTTGCATTTCAATTACTTTGACTTAGGTTAAAAAGCTTCTTATATTACCTGATCAAGGCCAAAAACATCTCCTTTGGACACAGAGTACAGGAGTGAATAGGCAATCTGTCCAGCAGCTCCAGTAACCAACACACGAATTGGATCCTTCTGAAATACACAAGTCAGGCACAATTGCTTCAATTTTACCAATAAAATGACAGGATGCTACACGAAAATGATTAAAAATGCAAACTTGTCCTTAAAAAAATTGTTTTATCCATAAGATTCTTTAAGAATTATAAATAAGATTCGATAAAAAAAAACACTTAAATAAAAATATTAATGATTTCTCTACAATTTTATCGTAACATTTGCATCAAAATAAAAGAAAACAAATAACCGGTCAGAAAGGAAAACCGGAACTATTATATCGCACTTTAAACTTAATATAGAATACTAATTTAATAGTTAAGTTTTTTAAACGCATAATATAATGATACTTACGGCCATGATTATAAATAAATAATTGTAATTTATTTATAAATAAAAATACTTGAATAATGCTAAGCTGCACGTGAAAATCACACCACTGTAGCAGAAGAGGAAGGATACGCCAAGGACGATTTGTTATTAGTTTTTTTCTTTTTTTGTTTGTTTGATAAAGATCACGTGATCATAGTACATTGTTTTTCCTGATCACAAATTTGTGTAATAAAAGAAAAATTCCCTTTTACTATTTTATAAAACATTGCTAACTAACTAAAGAAATTGTTAAAAGCTAAAGAAAACAATTTAAAACTTCCTGCAAGTATACAATTTTTAAAAAAAATTTACAAACTGACTTTAAAAATATGGCAACACTAAGCAAATGTTTGTTTATTTATAATTACTCCTATCTTTCTGTCACAAAAACAGGTGATCTAAGCTCATTTTAGTTTTAAATACGTTATTTATTTATTACATCTCCATTTTATTGCCTTTATTAAAAACTTATGAACAAATTTTAAGCTGTTTTCGAAGAATTAGCAGTTCGTGGTCATACTCTTAAAATGGAGGACGAATATGTTATTGAAGAATTTAGTGAAGATGAGTACAACTCATCAAGCTCAGAGGATGATGATATACAAACATTTATTAAAAAAGAATATGGTTTAATAGAAGTTGAAGATGATTTTGAAGCAGAAGTTGATAAAGTAATGACTGCTCATTTACAAAAATTAAAATCGGAAGATCCAAGTGATATAGCTGATCCTACTCCTTCCTGTTCAATTGAAAACGATAAAACAGATGACAAGTCTAAAAAGACACAAGCAGAAATTAATGATGAACTTTTTTATGATCCAAACATGGATGACGATGATGAAAAATGGATAAATGACAAGAGGCGATCATATATTTTCCCAACAAAACAAACTTCAAGTTCGAAAGTAAAGCCTCTACCTAACAGTGATGCTGTCCTTAATTGCCCTGCTTGTCTGTCGCTTTTATGTTTGGATTGTCAAAGACACGATATTTACAAAAGCCAATACAGAGCCATGTTCGTCACAAACTGTACAGTAATTGAGACTGAAACTTTGAATTATCCTAATAAGAAAAAGGCAAAAAAGACATCGGGTGAAATGTTTGCAAAGCCGTCTGACGTTTATAACCCAGTTAAATGTTCCATTTGTAATACAGAAGTTGCTGTGTATGACACTGAAGAAATCTATCATTTTTTTAATGTTATTGCTAGTTATTAAACATTTATTTTCTCTGTAAATACTCTAAGAGTTTTTGTTTAAATTTAAATCTTAAAAAATTCTGCTATTTTTCATTTTTGTTTTATTTTAATAAATTAAATTAAGTAACTTGTGATACTGTGTCTTCTTCAGTAGCACATGGGTTGTGTCTTCGAGGGGGACATGATTAAATGCCTGAGTCCCCATAGTTTTCTAAATTTCCCACATAAGAAAAAAATAAATTCTTAAATGTGCAAAATAACTATAAAAAGATTAATTAATTTTATCTCTTTCTTGAGCTTTAAGGAAATTAAATTAAAAATAATTCACAAAAAGTTTCTTTTTTGTGTGAAATATTGAAGGAGATTTTTAGAAAGTTTTAGTAATTGAGGGGTACAAATAACCCCCTCCACACACACCATCGATGCCTTTGCTACAGCCTAATGTTAGCCAAAGCTTTCTTAATGTTATATTGTTACTTTTAAGGTTTTATTAAATGTCCATTCCTATTATATTTTTATATTAGAACACTTTTTTACCGAAGTAAACTTTTATTTTTTTGCTTCCATTTCAAAATAATTTACAACTCTGAAAATAAGTGAAAGTTATCATCTTAATGATGGTCATGAGTAGAAAATATATACGTCAAAAAATTAGAAGTTCCACTATGTAAATTGTTTTAATATATTTAAGAGACCATTTTTTGTTATCATGCTAAATTTTTACTGAAATAACCTGTGTTTTCAACAGTTTTTTTTTTAAAAAAATAAATAAATTTAGTGTAAAGCACCATTTTAAATGTATAAATATTATCTCAAAAATATTAAAAAATTACACAGTAAGAAATGTTAATAAATTTTTTAACTTTATAAATAGAAATGTATTTTGAAGACAGTACATATAAACATTTATTTTTAGTATTAGCTGAGTGGAAACTGCATTCACTTCAGAGATAAACAAATATGAAATAACAGTTAACATTTTTCAAGCACTTCAAAATTAGGCACCCATTTTCAAGACTGCCCGTGAATGTGAGGTAACAAAAATGATTTGAAATAATAAAAAAAAGGTAAAGTTACCCACAAAAAATAAAAGTACGAAGCAAAACTAGAAAAACCATAGAAGCTGTGAGAAATAAAAAACAGAACAAGAAAAATTACCGTTATTAGTAGTGAACGTTATTATTAGGTATTTAGAACTGTGAATCAAAGTGTAAGGTAATTGATGGAGATCACTTTGATAATTTTTCAAATACTATTCAAATTTAATTTTCAAAAGAAGGAACAGGAACCAACAAAAAAGGGCTATAACAGAAAATCAAAAAAGGAAAATACATGGTTTTTTGTGTTAGTGCTAGGGGTGTAGTGTAGTTCTTTTACTTCATTCTTAGCTGGTATTTTAAAAATGCATATTGTTGAGGATGGTCTGTAGAGAAAATATTTGGTTATGCAAAAATTTCTGAATTTATTTAACATTTATAGAATTTAAACCCTTTTTCAGAATTATCCTCCATATTGAATAGAAACCCATAAAAGTTCCACTTAGAAATTTTTTTGTTAAATAAATTTCTTAATTGTGTATTGTTTCATTATATACTACATCTCTTTTACACTTGACTATGATTTCTATTAAAATTCCCAATTCTAAATCAAAGTACTTGGTCACATTTTAGAGATGATGGATATAAGTTTAAACTGCATCTCAAAATATTGACAGTTTTCCAGTATAAATTGTTATAATAAATTTTTTAAATGTTTTTCCCCTAAATAGGTTCCCAATTTTATTTGCCATTTATCAATAAATTAAGAACTTAGAATGAAGGTGTAAATTGCCATTTTTAAGATGCGTAGGAGTAGGACTACGAAATATATATCTTAAAAATTAAATGCTCCAAGTTGCAAATTTTAAAAAAAAAAAATTCATAAGTCAATTGTATTGGGCCACATATTCTTTTTCCAGAAAGATTCCATTTCCAGAAAAATTTTAAATTGTGAAGAAATGTGTTAAGTACTTCTTTAAAAATGCACAGGAGTAAAAAATATTGATCTTAAAAAAGCTCTGTTATGAACATTTTTTCAAGAGTCTCTTGCACCTTTAGATCACTTTTTCACGAAATTAAATATAAATTTTTGACTGCCTTTTTATTTTTAACGAAAAGCGTATACTCAGCCGATTTAGTAACATTGTTTAAAAAAAATCTTTTATTTATATTTTTTATACAGATATAAGTTTAGTCATTATTAAAAAAATAATCAAAACTTAGCTTTATTATTGATAAGGGAAAAAAACTTTAATATAAATAAGGTAATTAAAAATATTTAAGATACAAGAAATAAATGAAAACTGATTAACAGTTATTTAAAAAAAAATAAAGTCGAAAAAAATATGATCTTGATTCTTAAAAGAAAACGCTAATGCTAAAAAAAATATTTTACGGCGAAAAAAACATTAAAAAAGAAAATGTCTATCAGAAACGCTTTTAAAAATGCAGCATGACATAAAAACGTCTGTACGAAACAAAGTTTGTATACAAAAGCAAACAGAAAAAATAAAAATCTGTCTTAATTTTTAAAAGAAAATTTTAAAGCTAAACATTTTAGTTTTATAACTACCATATTTTAAAGAGAAAGTGAAGATTGAAGTCTAAAAGAAACACTTTTAATTGCCACGTCATAATAAAAACGACAATCGTTCTCAATTTTTAAACGGAAGATTTAACTCAAAAAATCTTAATTTAACATTTTTGCATTGCCGTATTTTTAGAATAAAGTGATCATAAAAGAAAAACGGTTACTAGAAACGCACTTTAAAAAATACTGTCATAACAAAAACGCTGATAGAAAGAAAAGTTAATAAAAAAAGTCAAATGAGAAACAGAAAAAAAACGGTTCGTTATTCTAAAATATAACTTTAACGTAGAGAATCATGATTTTCTATGTTACTAGTTATCTGTCTTGCCGTACGAGGAAAAAGTGACATTAAAATGATTATGTCTATTATAAACGCTTGTGCTCCGTTAACATGCTTCGCTTCAGTTAAAACTAAAACAAAAAGAAATTTTTAAAAAATAAATGAAATAAAAAATATTTAAATTTCTAAAACATAGTGTTGAAATTGATTTCCTTCAGGTTTACAAGTTTTAGATCTTAACAAATGTGTCTAAAAACTATTTCTAAGTATAGTAAAAAATACGATTTTAGATTATTCTTTATTAACTCTACACCAGTGTTTCCCAAAGTGTGGTACGCGTACCCCCAGGGGTACGGGAACAGTTTAGCGGGGGTACGCGTTCTTATACGTAATATCTTGCAACAAACGAAAATTTCAAAAAATTTTGTTTAAAAACAAAGCTAGCCATGAAAATTTACGATTACTTATTTTTCTATTGGCTATTTTTTTCAGAGTTAACAGTTAATAATTTGTGTCAACAGCCAGTTGTGATTTTTAACTTTTGTGAAATTTTTTTATAGTGAAAAAATACATTCATTTTTTTATTAGTGGTACACAGCGTTACGAAAAATTTAGAAAGGGTACACAAAAGTCATAAGTTTGGGAAACACTGCTCTACACTATAAAAAATTTCGAGCTATGTTACGCCAAACGTTGGTATTCATTTGCTGGCTACATAAATTGGTGCTCAGCTTTATATATATTGGTGCTTTCACTAGCTCCAAACAACGAGAGAAGTTTGCACCAAAAAAGGGTATTTTGATTGAACATAAAAGCAGCAAAAGGTTGCACCAAAAAATCAATGTTTTGAAGCTACCTAAAAGCGTAGGAAGGTTGCACCATGATTTGGTATTTTGAAAGGGAACTAAAAGCGATGAAGGTTGCACCATTATTAAGTATTTTTAAAGCGCCAAAAAGCAGAGAAAGTTAGCATCATTATTAAATATTTATTAAAAAAATAAGGAGAAGATAATTTAAATCAAAGTTATATAAATCAAATTATGATTTAATTTCTTAAATTTATAAAAATTTAAAAAAACTATTTTTATTTTAGCTGTGTTATGTAATATATATATATATATATA